>NC_136489.1:21158014-21453014 GCF_053919585.1 Euprymna scolopes | reverse complement strand
TCCGTATGTTAGTTGATAGTTACGTAAGTTTGTATAGAAGTGTTTCTATGTAGAATGAGCGATGAATTATGAACAATATTATAAGAGGATTGAAAATGTTGGCCGTAATGAATAACATTTGATTAAATATGAAGACGGTTTATAGCAAGTATTTTTTTCAAAGGAGTCACAACTTATCAAGGCCCGTAGGCCACTCGAGGATAAGGGTTAATAAACATTGTGACATTATCATAAAAATCGTTAGTAATGGAAATTTGGCAAATTTGATTACTTAAGGAGCCGGCTAATCAAGAACTTGTCTACGTTGGACTTGAAAACGACCATATTGTAGTCAGCTGGAAAGCAGACAAACAGAACGGAGTTCCACACGCAGTGGAGTTCTAAGAAAGAAGCTTTGTTCATGGAATCTACGTTTAGGTTTAGGCACAGATAAAAGACTGGGAGAAATTATTGATAATGGTTTCAGATAGACAAGTATTTTTCGTGTAAGCTTGGCAAGGGGGAAACATAGATTGAAGATCAGACGAGCACTTGATATGAAAATAACGATAGAGACAGGCTCCAACGTTTCTTCTGTGGGAAATTGGTTGCAGGAAAAAAGAAAAGTGCATCCCCTACTCGGCTATGAAGTCTATTTTTAGCTCTGTCAAGGCAGGAAAAAGCGCTTCGAGCAGCTCCTGCCCAGATGTGGCAATAGTACTCCATCCAAGGACATCCTTGGCTCTTATACAGGTAGAGAAGGGCATGAGTAATGAGATATCCACTGGAACGGTAGAATGATCCAACCATTTGTCCAGCGACCACAGGCATGTATTTGATGTACGTGTTCAATTTCAGATCTGGAATAAAGATCAGACCAAGAAGCTTGTCAAAACACGGGGCCTCCCCAAGACGAGAGCCATTCATTCCAATTGATGTTAGATGGGGGAGGGGCAGAGCGTTGACGATGGAAAAATTAAAGCTTGGTTTTTAGATGCATTAAAATTAACCAGTCACCCCTTTCCCCATGATCAAGATCAGAGGAGAGTGAATTAGAGAGATCTTGGTTGGTTATGGCTTTTGAAATGTTGCCATAGATGGTAATGTCGTCAGCATAAGTGTCTACGAATGATCTTTTCATGTGAGTCGGGAGATCGTTGATGTTGATATTGATATTGAATTTTAAGACGACTATGTTGTAACATGCAGGGAAGCAATCCCGTGAAAATAGATGTAGATTAGGAAGAGAGTTTCTCCCAGGATAGACCACTTTTATTGATATTGAATTTGAAGACAACCATGTTGTATCATGCAGGAAAGCAATCCCGTGAAAATATGTCCTACATGTAGGATGTTCTTGGAATTAACTGTATGCATAGGAAATGTGAGGGATAGAAGGAGAGTTCTTTTCAGTTGTGGCAAAAGCGAATTCTTGGTGTGAATCTCTTAGGAGGAACCGGGGATTGAAGCCCAGACGAGTACTTTCCACAAAAATAGCGATATAGTAGAGAAATGTTAACAACTATGGGAAAGAAGTTGCAGTAAACAGGTTTTAGTTATACAATTACTCACTAGGAGTTCTCAAACAGGTAATCCTTACTGATTACTTACTAACAACAAGTGATGTTTGCTTGAGTTCAGGTGATAACATATCTCCTCAGATTGGCAGTACTCTCCACCTCTTTCGACTACATTTGCAAATGATTTTGGATTATTGCAACAGCCACTTGCCATGGGTTTCTCGCTGGCAATGGCCATTGGTCTTCACTAACATTTGAGTTGCAATAAACCTTCCCAAGGCACTAGTTTTCATCGCACTCTTCAAGTGGAGGTTAGGTTAGTGCTGTTTCTCCTTTGCTTCCTTATCCTCTTTGACCGTTCTCGATTTAGTGTGGTGTCAGTCTGTGTCGACACTAAACTTTTATTTTATTTTAGGGAGAAGGACGAAATTATTTTACGTTTATATATTTATTTTTTATTCAATTTTCCTCTCCAGTTTTCTTCTATATCTCTATGGGCATGTTCTATTGTTTTTAAAAATTTGTTTTAGTGTTTTTTTTCTGTTATTTTTTTTTAAATTCCTGTTAGTGTTTTTCTTTTAGTGTTTTTTTTCTTTTAGTGTTTTTTTTCAGTGTCTTTTTTTAATATTTCTTTTAGTGTTTTTTTTTTCTATTTTTAAAAATTTCTTTTAGTGTTTTTTTCTGTTATTTTTTTTTTAAATTCCTGTTAGTGTTTTTCTTTTAGTGTTTTTTTCTTTTAGTGTTTTTTTTTCAGTGTTTTTTTTATATTTCTTTTAGTGTTTTTTTCTATTTTAAAAAATTTCTTTTAGTGTTTTTTCTGTTTCTTTTTTAGTTTTAATTTCTTTTAGTGTTTAGTGTTCGTAGTTCATATGGGTCAATTTCCTCATTTTAGGGTTTACTTAATGATGTTCATTATTGCGACCGTTTACTCTTCTCTGCCTTCCCCTGATTCCAATTTCTCCTCATCTTTTTTATGAAGTTTCCGAAATTGTCTCCAGTGTCCTTGTAATCTTGACTTTCTTTATATTCCATATTTCTTTCTCTGTCCATACCCGTGTATTTGCTTCATTTTTTCGTGTCCTTAATGCTAACCCTGTGGTCTGCTTGGACAGCAAAATATATCATTTAACAGGATTGTTAATTACTATGTCACCCGATCGCCTTACTTGTATGGATTTATATGTTTGTACCTCATGTCCCATAAAATTTTATGATTTTCGCTTTCAAGTCCTGCTACTGGTTTGAGTTCGTACCATATTTCTTCGTTTTAAAGATTGATCGTGCATATTCTTATATTCTATTAGGAGCTAATTTGCTGGATTCACTTATTATGTGTTTTATTGTTTCTGTCTCTTTTTCGGCAGAGTCAGCATTTGCTGGTTTCTTGTGCCTTGTCGATCTTAGCCTTGATATAATTTGTTCTAATCGCATTATCTTGTGCAATTGTTAGTAGTGATTTAGTCTCTCTGTTTAAGTCTGCTTTTCGTAGCCATGTCTAAAGATTTTGTGGTAAATTTCATCTTTTATCATCTTTATAATTTTATGTAATTTTCTCTTTCCATTTTTCTTTTCTTGCCTTATTCCTTGCTACTCTGCCATCTGTCTTGTTTGTTTTATGGTGTTTCTTGCTGCTGTAACAAAGTGCATATGAGCACGTGTGAAAATAGCAGCAGCATCTGAATGGAAGATGGCTAGCGAAATTATTAGCAGCAGCAGCAGCCGATAAAGCACGTATGCAAATTAGTAATTATGTGAGAGCTTGCATCACAAGTTAAGGAAAAAAGGATAGAACGTTGTTGACGAGAGAAGCAAAGAGCGCCTCGGGAAAGACAGACGTGTGGTCTGTTTGGACAGCAAAATATAATGTGTAAAGTCGAAGCCGAGAAATGGCTGGCTTTGGCCAGCATGAGGTGAGGGAGAGAAACTTTTTTTTATAGCATGTGTGTGTGTGTGTGTGCGCGTGCGTGCGTGTGCGACCGCGCGCGCGCGCGTGCGTGTGTGTGTGTGTGCGAAGCAACTTTGGAAAAGAATGAAATGCGTTTTTCTGGAAGAACCACGAATAATTGCATTTCAGTTGCACTTGAAAAAAAATGTTGAGTCGGATTTATTTATTTTTGTTTGTTTCTTTTATGATGGTACCAGGCAGCGTGGGAGTCCGAGAGAGTTGAACTGTAGCGACGCAGTGAAAAAATAATGGCCACGGCACGTTACATTGTGGTGATTATCCTTTCTGTGTTCTAAGTCTCTTTCTCATATCATTTACAGTCTTCTATATTAACCAGTCCTCTTCCCACCACATCTTTCCTTTACACGTAGAGTCGACCAGTATCATCGTTTAGGTGTAATACATTGTAAATGGTCATACGCTTCCTGATCTTCTGATTGAGGTGCCTCAGTTCTTTCTTGGTGTAGCCTATAAACAGTCCAAAACTTCCAGATATTTGTAAGTATCATGTTCGACTTGTGTCCTCTTCAGGTTGTCTGTTTTTGTTTTGGCAAACTTCATCTGTATTAGTAAAATTGTATTCGACCTGACATTTCCTTAGTATATTGTTAAGAAACATCATGGTTTGGATGAATAGTAGTGGTGATATGGAGTCATCTGGGAAGATAACTATTTGTAGTTTTATCTCATTTATGTATTGTCTTTCAGCTGTCAGTTCAAGTCCCTATGTCCTCATTGTTTTTTAAATCAAATTGATAATCTTCTTTTGTATTTCGTATATTCTCAAGAACTGAATTATCCATGTTTGAGGGATCCTATCATAAGCCTTTTTTGTAGTCGATCCATGCCATGGCTATGTTAATTTTTTCTATTTTTTATCCCCTTGAGGATCTTTTTGTCTATCTATAATAGATAATACGTTACTCTTTTCTCTTTTTTCATCTTTTCTGTACCTCGGGAAATAGCCTACGACTATTTGTTTTCGCAATCTTGTGGTTAAAGTTTTCCTCAAAATTAGTAAGCAGGTTATATGCATATAATTGATTGGGGGCAGTTCTTTTTTTGTGTGTCATTTTGTATGTGGTTCTACTTCTGATCATTCATTTTGGCACGACTGCTTTATAGATATATCTTTTCAGGTTTTTACTTTTTGAAACAGTATGTGTGTATTTTGTCATAACCTAGTGCTCATAATTTTGCCATTTTCTTTGGGTTGTCTTAAGTATTTCCTTGCTATTTTTGCTTTTAATCCTTATTCAGTTTTATGTAATTATTTTTTCATGTCTGTCAGCCATTCGGCATTTCTATTGTGGTATTGTCACTCTTCCCATATTTTGCTCCAGTAGACTTTTGTTTCTGTCGGGTCTGGTTGTCCTGGTTTGTGCTTACATTTGGGTAAAATTGTCTTCCATTGTTTTCAAAGTTCCTGTTTTGCTTGCACTGTTTACATTTGTAAATATAATGTCAACTAATATTGATTTCTCATTGGCACTGACCTTCCATGGGATTAAAGCTTCTAGTGGAGACCTGGTAATTGCTCTTCCTCCTCGGTTTTTCCATCCTCCTTAACCCTTCACAACTATTTGGTGTGGCACCAGCAGATATCGGCGCCATTTTAGTTGGAAGCTGTTGACTTATTATTATTATTATTATTATTATTATTATTATTATTATTACTACTACTACTACACAGAAAAGTATTATTATTATTATTATACATTGTTATTATGTAGAAGAAAAAGAGAGAAATAAAGGATAGAAGGCCACACTGGCAGAAATGGCTTGAAAAAAGTATTAAATGGTGGCGGAAAAACATTGGTAGAATCGAAGAAATAAGAAAAGGAGAAACTAGGACAGAAAGCCAAGGATGAGCTTGAAAGGAGGTATAGATTGCTGGAAAAGGGGACGACGAGCGTTCTAACAATGTTGAAAGAGAAGATCCACACTGGTGGTATGAAAATTCAGAACTTTGTTGGAAAAAGTGTTCCGTTTCGGCAGAACAACCTTTTCCAGAACAATCAGTTTCAGCTGTATAAAGAATTAAATGGTAGTAAACAGGCGGAAAATAACAACACTCTAAATGCAAAAGATGGCAGGAAGTTCTGGAGTGGGATTTGGTCTGTCAAAGGGCGATATAATAAGAAGGCTAGTTGGTTGGGAGAGGTCAGAGAAAGGCTATCAGAAATGCAGCAGATTAAGAACATTGAGATAACCATTGATGACGTGAAGGCTGGCATACGAAGGATGACAAACTGGAAGGCACCTGGTCCAGATGGAGTGATGGGCTTCTGGTTTAAACAACTTCAATGCCTTTATCCACCTATAGCTGCTGTCCTCTAAAGGTTCGTAGAGTCAGGAGATGTCCCTGATTGGCTTGCTAAGGGAAGAACAACACTAATTAGGAAATATCCTGCAAAAGGAACAAATTGTGATGGATGGCTCTCGTCTGGGTGAGGCCCCGTGTTTTGACAAGCTTCTGGGTTTGACCTCTACTCCTGATCTGAAATGGAACACGTACATCAAGTCTGTTGCCAAGGTCGCTGGAAAGATGGTGGGATCCTTCTACCGCTCCAGAAGATATCTCACTACTGATGCAATTCTCTATCTATATAAAAGCCAAGTACGTCCAAGGATGGAATACTGTTGCCATATCTGGGCAGGAGCTGCTAAAAACAGCCTATCCTGCCTTGACAGAGTACAAAATAGACTTCGTGGCTTAGTGGGGGATGCCCTTTTCTCTACCCTGCAACCTCTCTCCCACAGAAGAGACGTTGCGAGCCTATCCTTGTTTTATCATTATTTCCATGGCAGGTGCTCGTCTGAACTCCAATCTCTGGTCCACCCTCGCCAATCTTTCACGAAAAACACCCATCTAGCTGAATCCACTGTGAAAAATTTCCCCCACTCTATATCTGTGCCTAAATCAAAACGCGGATTCCATGAACAAAGCTTCTTTCTTAGAACTGCACGCCTGTGTTCCGTCTGCCTGCTTCCCACCGGACTACAACTTGGATGTCTTCAAGTCCAATGTTAACAAATTCCTAATGAACCGCCACCTTAAGTAAACACTTCATCAAATATCCACATTAACGTAATGTACTTGCAATAACCCTTATCCCCGAGTGGCTTCCGGGCCTTGATAAGTGGTGATCACTGTGTAAAAAAAAATGCCAATAATTATAGACCAATTACATGTCTACCACTAATGTGGAAACTGTTAACTGAAATCTTTACAGAAAAAATTCATTAGCATCTTGAGAGTAATGGTGTTTTCCATGACGAACAGAAAGGGTGTCAGAAAGGTTCGAGAGTTACCAAAGAGCAACTACTGATTGATAAAGCATTAAAAATAAAACTGGGGTGTATGTTTGGATTTGGTGACAGACGCCTCAACCATCTACTGTTTATGGATGATTTAAAAATATTCGGTAGAAATGAAAAGGAAATGGAGAGACTTGTAGAACTTGTGGGGACATACTCAGAAGACATTGGGATGGAGTTTGGGATTAGTAAATGTGTGGTGATGAAAAGAGGAGCAAAGGTTCATTCGAATGGAGTAGTGCTGCCAAATGGAGAAATCATGAAAGAAATAGAAGATACAGGATATAAGTATTTGGGAGTGTTGAAGGGTGTAGGCATCATGAACAGAGAAATGAAGGAGAAAGTCAGGAAGGAGTATCTTAGAAGAGTGAAACTACTTGCAAAGTCGAAACTGTATGGAGGAAACCTAATGAAAGCGGTGAATGCATAGGCAGTGTTTTGAGATACAGTGCGGGATTTTAGAATGGTCTGACAAGGATTTGCATGCCATGGATATCAAAACAAGAAAAGTTTTAGCAATGTTTGGTATATTTCACATTCGAAGTAGCGAAGCAAGACTGTACCACCAATATCCTTAGAAAAAAACCCCCTTGATCTTTGAAGCTTTGAAGGGAAATCCTCTGGAAATGAATATCATCCCTTTCCAGAGAGACGTTGATAAATGAAATCAGAATTATTATTATTATTATTATTATTATTATTATTATTATTATTATTGCTCACAAGCAGCTTCCACACAGGTCATCAAAGATCTCTCCTTGAAAACAGCCTGTGGCGTTCCCTGGAAGCTGAGTGACAACAAATCTTCCCAAGGTCCCAGTTCTCTTCGTATTTGTCCAGCGGAGGTGTGGTCAGTGCTCTTTCCTTGGTCTTTCCATCCTCTTTGACTCTGTTCGGCTATTTGGCACCACTCTTTTTTTGGGGGGGGGGAGACCGGTGATGGGGTAATGGGAGTGGATCGGGGAGGGGATAGAGAACTCATAGACATGCAGCTTCAATGTTCTTGGTTCCATGTAGCGCTTCTTCATGTTTTGCCCCTGCAGTAGTTCGTCTGGCCCGCACATGTGGCTCATGTGTATTAGTCTCCACATTCATATTTTAGCTGTTTTCCTTATTGCTATTCATTCCAGTAATTCCTCTGATTTCAATTTCTCCTATTCTTCGGGATTGTTCCTAGTGCTCCTACTATTATAGGTATTATTTTGATTTTCTTCATCATCCATATTCCTTTCACCTCTCTGGTTTGCTCTGTATATTTGTTCCGTTTCTACTTTTCTTTGATATTTACTCTGTGGTCAGCTGGGACAGCAAAGTCTACGGTGTGACAGGATTTTTATTTCTTATATATTTCGTAGTATACTGTTGTCACATCTGGGCTGGTGCATCTGCTACTAGTCTCTCACAGTTTATGATGTTTATTACAGTATATTACGACATTGGATTATTATTATTGTTATTATTATTACTATTATTATTGCTGTTGTTGCTGTTATTATCATTTTTATTATTGTTATTTTATTATTATTATTATTATTATTGTTATTATTATTACTATTATTATTATTTTATTATTATTATTGGTAATATTATTGTTGGTATTATTAGTGTTGTGTCTGTATCAATAACAACACGAACGCAGAAAGTAAAGGTAAAACAAATATATTAGGACGAAAAGATAATACATATTTACAAAGGTGTAGTCGTACTGCAGTTGGAAGATTGTCCGGCAGAGGGCGTGTTAAAGTCTTTCATGGAGAAACCGGCACATGCGTCTTGCCTATCCGGCGTTCGAACACAGCTCCCCGGTCTAGCTGACTTGATACCTTTATCTATATCTTTTCACCCACGTATGCTAATTAGTGGGCGTCTCTACAACAATTAGTGTTATTATTATTGTTATCATTATTAATAATAGTGTTGTTGCATTTATTATTATTACTGTTAGTATTATTGTTATTATTACTATTGTTATTAGTGTTATTATTCGCGTTGTTATTATCTTTTTATTCTTCTTATTGTTATTATTGATATTTTTAGTATTGTTATTATTTTTATTATTGTATTTCTATTATTATTATTATTATTATTATTATTATTGTTGTTGTTGTCATTGTTATTGTTGCTGTTGCTGTTACTCTTATTATCATTTACTCAGTAGAAGTGTTCCTTGGAGTCTGGATGGCAACAAGCTTCTCCGAGATTTACTGAACTCACCACATCTTTTGATAACCGTACCAAATAATCTTGTGTAATAGCAACGGCCATTTACCATTGATTTCTTACTAGCAATGATCCTTAGTACTTTCTGGAAATTTAGGTACAGTAAGCCTTCGCAAACTTACAGTATTTTCCTCATCATATAATTTAAAGTTTGGTTTTCTCAATGTTGCCATCATCTTGGACACTTCATAATCACGTGACCCTACAAAATGTGTGCATGATTTTTTTCTGATGATACTAGGTTTTTTGTATTTTCAGCTTTATTGGATTCGTGCAATGCCCTTTTCATATCTCTCCTCCTTCTCCTTCTCCTTCTACTTCTACTTCTTATTATTCTAATTCTTTTCTTATAAAGGATTCATGCCTTATGAAGTCACGGAGGTCACTAGAGTATTAGGGTTGATGAGTGTACGGTAGTCAATGGGACAATATCATAGTAATCATTAGTAATGTAAATTGGGCAAGTTGGATTACTTAAGGGAACGGCTCATCAAGAACTTGTTTACGTTGGACTTGAAGACGACCATATTGTAGTCAGTGAGAAGCAGGTAAGTGGAAGAAGTTCCACGGGTGTGCAGTTCTAAGAAAGAAGCTTTGTTCATAGACTCTACGTTTAGGTTTAGGCACAGATAAATAGTGGAGGAAGTTATTGATAGTGGTTTCAGCTAAACGAATGTTTCTCGTGAAATTCTGGTAAGGTGGGATCAAAGGTTGGAGCTCAAACGAGCACTTGCCATGAAAATAACGATAGAGCAGAGACAAGCTAGCAACGTTTCTCCTGTGGGAAAGAGTTTGCAAGGAAGAGAAAAGTGCATCGCTACGAGGCTAGGAAGTATATTTTGAATACTCCATCATAGGATGTATTTAGCTCCTATCAAGATATGGATCTGTTTTTCTAATTCTTCCTTATTGTTCTTTTATTTTTATTTTATTATTTTTGTAATTCTTTTTATTTTTCTTAATCTTCTTCAGCTTCATCTTCTTAATTATATTCTTACTCTTATCATTCTTACTCTCCCTATTCCTTCTCATCTTTTTTGTTCTTCCTCTTCTCTTTTAATTTCTCCTACTTCCTCATATTGTCATTTTTATTCTTCTCAATCTGAATTTTCCCATTCTTCTTCTTCTTAATCTTATTGTTTTTATTCTCATTTTTATTATTCCCATTCTCCTTTTTCATATTCTTATTCTCATTTTTATTCTTATTCATCTGGAGTATACACATTTCCGCTTGGGTCTCAACTAGAGACGAAATTTCATATACTCACATGCGAAGTAAAAACCTAAAACCTGAAATATGCAGTCCAGATAAACAACAATGATGTGGAAGCACCGTATGTTGTGCAATATACTAAGACAGTGCAATAAAAACACTTCAAATGCAAATTAAAAAGAAAAATCCAGGTTGTCCTCGACGGTCGTAAATCTAAACAAGGCACATTGCCACTTTTGTGTAGGGGGCTACTATCAGGGGAAACAACTACTGGGGTACTATGTAGTGATTTGGGCAGCAAGATGTCGGTTCACGTTGCACTTGAACTTCTGCACGTCAGTACAGTTGGCGAAGAAGGGACTTGGAATGGAATGCCAAAGTCTAGCGGTTCTGGGGAAGAAACTATTGGAGAAGAAAGATCTTTTACATCTAGGGATCTCTACAGTGTGGGGGTGGGATTTTGCAACCTATCGGGTCTGTCGAGGGTGTTCACGTCGTGGGGGCACAAATCAATGTAATAAAAAAAATTAAAAAATAGAAATAAGCTCATCAGCAGAAGAAAGGTATATGCGGTTGTTCACCAAGGCACACAAAAGAAAGTTGGAATAGGGTTGTTAATCAGGGTGTGTCATGGAACGGAAGAAAAAGGATCAAACAATAAAGGGTGCTTTATTTCGTAAGAATACGACCAGTTTCAGGTATGGCGATGGGGCTTGCAATAGTTTACAACGTTTGGAGAGAGTTTACGAACTGTCTTAGGTTTATATTGGTTGACGACAATTACGATTGAGGAAATATTCAAGTCTGACACAGTTGAAGGTAGATCGTGGCTTGGACCAGATCGAAGGAGCTTTTGGAAATCAAGATGAGCTGACATCAACTGATGTACATGGCCTCGACAGAACATAAATCTGGATACTGGCGTGTAGAGAATCGATGGTGTCACGCACGCACCCAGAGTGCAACAATTATTTGGAGAATGTATCAGAGTTTGTATTGTTTTTGTGTGCTTAACTTTATTTTATTTTTTTATACTTGTGAACCAATGTGTGTTTTTCCTCTCGCACAGACGTCACTGTGAGAAATGACGACACGGCAGATGAGAAGATGAATGAGAAGAAGACTACAAAAAACAAAGTTGAGGTCGGCAATCGTTGCCGACGAGGTAGCACAAGTGTTATCTCAACACAATACTAACTTCTTTCTAGTAGTAATTATATACATCAAGAATAAGTTTTAAAAGTATCATAGAAAGTTAGAACCTTTTTCGTAGTACTCATACAACATTAGACCTTTAAAAATACGAGAATAATACTGAGAACGACAAACAAAACAACTCCATATTTAAAAAATTAAAAGAATCAGTGTAGTCATTGTATCGTAATCAGAAACATATTGGAATCGTCTTATCATTAATGTTTATATATATATATATATATATATATATATATATATGCATATATATAAACGTATTAATTCATAATATATATATATATATATATAATTATTTACTATAATAATTATTAAATACCAACAGACACTAGTATTCCATTCTTTCAGGAATCATCAGTGCAGGGTCTCACGGTTAACACCGGTATATCTATAATATAATGGCTGTGTGTGTGTGTTTGTCTGGTCACGAATAGGCTCCTATATGGTTAACTATTTAAAAAAACTGATTACATATAATGATAGCAGATGTATCGAGACACAGGAATGGGTATGTTTGATCTGGCAGAACAGTGGTTCATTAACATTGTGGGGTCTTCGTTCGCGCCTGGTCCACAAAGTATGGACATAAAAAATTTAAAGATTAAAAAAAAAGTTTACAAGTGTTTTTGATATAGATGTACATAAGAATACTTTGATAAGTATGTTTTAACTTAAATATGGGTTGGTATAATAAAATTGTGGGGTCTGCGTTCGCGCCTGGCCTCCATAGAATGGAAATAGGCACAAACTTTAATAAAGACTTTTCATATCTATCTGCGTAAGCATACTTTGATAATTACGTTTCAGTTTGAAGAAATATGGTCTAATAAAATTATGGGGTGTTCGTTCGCGCCTGACCTCCATAGAATGGAAATATGTCACAAAGTTTAACAAGGTTTTTTTAATATAGATCCACAGAATATTGTGATAAGTATTTCAGTGTGAACAGGTATGGTACAATAAATTATGGGGTTTATCTATTTTATTTTTACTTTCATCATATTTTGCATTGGTTTTGATACACTCAAATTCGAAGCTATCTCATTACAACCCTTCCTTTTCATAACGTATCATACTTTCATAAATCAGAGTCCATTTTCTGTACGCTGTTTTTGAACCCACTCAACGACGGGTACTTTTGCTAATATATATATATATATATATATATATATATATATATATATATATATGAACTTTTTTAATACAGTTTTGTAATATACCGCTTCACCTATTTTAATGCTCATAAGAAAATGGTCAAGTTTTATCTATTTATAAAAGTGAGAACGTGTGTGTGTGTGTGTGTGTGTGAGGAAACTTCTCAACCTATATACTTTGCGAACTTTTGATCTACAGACTTGAACTTTGGTATATAGTATATTCAGACATGTGGAAAACGTTTTAATCGGCTTTCATCCTATAAAAAGGGCTCTTAAGAGGTCAACATTACGAAATCAGTACGTGGGGATCGTCGGATTGTTATCTGTTTGTCAACTGTTTCACTACTGCGCATGTGGGGTCGAGAAACATGACAGCTTTTTCATGTTAAGAATAAGATTTTTTGTAAAACACGTTGTAAATGTCGTGTCAAGCTGGTTTAATGATGCAACGATAAGCGTACTTGACTCAATGTCTTTAGGTTTTAGTTTCGATGTCAGCTCGAGCATATATTTTTTTACTTACAAGTAGTAAACTAATTAGAAAAAAGATAATACTCACATGTACATACTAAATACTGCAGATTCTGTTTTAATCTAATATTTATGCGTATTTTACAGCCAGGCAACGCAGAGTGGCCTGCTAGTTTTTTTAAAAAAATGAAATCGCACAATTGTTTCGACCATTTATTGATTTTTTTCACTGACATCAATTCAAATCATTATAAAAAAAGATTAAAAAATGATTCAACTCTAACCGAAACGAATGTTAAAGTTACTGACATTTTTCCAGCAAAACCCAGTGTACTTAAAAAAATATCTATCTAGCAAAGTTGCCCAGGGTAAACAGACAACAGAATAAAAAAAGATTTGACAAAGAGGAAGAAATTGGGTAAGCAACACATGATCAAATTGGATGAGAAGACAACCAAATCACAAAGACTGCAACCCAAAGAATCCAACGCTAAACAAACTTAAATCTGAAGCAGTTCACTGAACGTCAGATAGAAATAATCAATAATCAACAAAAACGGAAGAAAAATCGAACGGAATTTCTAAGATACGTCTATTCAACTTGTATGTTTAATGAATACTTTATTCAATTTCAAACCTAAGCGTGACAGACGGAGTAAAATTATATTTTCTAGATGCATCAAGTTTGTGGCCAGGGTTGCTGGGAAAATGGTGGGATCCTTCTACCGCTCCAGAAGATACCTCACTAATGATGCAATTCTCTATCTATATAAGAGCCAAGTACGTCCAAAGATGGAGTATTGCTGCCACATCTGGCTTGGAAAGACAGAGTACAAAATAGACTTCATGGCTTGGTGGCGGATGCCCTTTTCTCTTCTCTGCAACCTCTTTCCCACAGAAGAGACGTAGCGAGCCTGTCTTTGTTCTATCGTTATTTCCATGACAAGTGCTCGTCTGAGCTCCAATCTCTGGTCCCCCCTCGCCAATTTTTTTCAAAAAACACCCGACTAGCTGAAACCACCGTCAATAATTTTCCCCACTCCTTATCGGTGCCTAAATCAAAACGTAGATTCCACGAACAAAGCTTCTTTCTTAGAACTGCACGCCCGTGGAACTCTGTTCCGCTTGCCTGTTTCCCTCCCGACTTCCACCTGGATGTCTTCAAGTCCAAGAAATTCCTGATGAACCGCCTCCCCCTAAGTAATGACACCTTATCAATTCTCCAATACTATTGCTACACTATCACATTGAGTACTGTACACACAACAACCCTTATCCCCGAGTGGCCATTAAGCCTTGATAAGTGGTGAACTCCATGTAAAAAAATGGTAACGAAACTGTCATTGTAGATTTACGCACTCTTGACAAAACGACAATTTAATTTCTAAAGATGCGTCCATTAAATCTGCGCATTTAAGGCTGAAAATCTATCTCTATCTTTATCTCTACTATTATATAAAAGTCATTTTGTGTACGTGTGTGTGTGTGTGTGAGTTCCTTCCTCAAAGGTTCCGAAACGGCTGAGCCTATCTTTTGTAAATTTCACACATAGTTAATTTATGTCTAACAGTTTTCTTTGATGTTTTGTACAGAAATTCATCAGATAAGCACCGGAAAAAGAAAATCCGATCTTAAAAATAGTCTTTCTCTCTTATAGATTAAAAAATAATATATGCAGGAGAATAATTTACGTTAAAAATTTCAGCAAATCATTTCTTCTAAAAAAACACACACACACAAAAAACGGATTTATTACAATCTGGAGATATAGATTAGTGGTAGAGCATTCTATTACAGATCGAGTGATCTTCTGTTCAAACCCGGGTGTACCTTACCGTTTTATTCTAATTTTTTCTTATGAAGGAGTTCAAATTACGATAAAAGAAGAGGCACCATTTAAAATCGCCGCAGCTCATTTCTTCTTTGCATATTTAAAAACCAAACATTAATCAGAAATGACTTTTCCAGGGCATTCATCTTCAAGCTCAAATATCAGCTGACGTGATATTGTAAACAAACACAGACAGAATTTGATGAACGACATTATCAATCTATTTTTTTTATTTTTGCGCAATAATCTATCAGATAAATTATCCCTCGTATATAATGATTAATAGAGAATTGATTTTCTTTTTAAGTAAGAGAAAAATCCAAGTTGTCCTCGACGGTCATGCATCTAAACAATATGATATAAATGCGGGAGTACCTCGGAGGTCTAAACCATCTACGGCAACACATCAAAGGCTGTAAATGACAAAGTTCTCTCTGATTCTCTCTCCTCTGATCTCGAGCGCGTGGTTCAGTGGGGGAAGATGTGGCTGGTTACATTTAATGCATCCAAAACCAAACTCCTATCCTTACATCATCAACGCTCTGATCCCCATCTGGCACCAATTGTGATGGATGGCTCTCGTCTGGGTGAGGCCCCGTGTTTTGACAAGATTCTGGGTTTGACCTCTACTCCTGATCTGAAATGGAACACGTACATCAAGTCTGTTGCCAAGGTCGCTGGAAAGATGGTGGGATCCTTCTACCGCTCCAGAAGATATCTCACTACTGATGGAATTTTCTATCTATATAAAAGCCAAGTACGTCCAAGGATGGAATACTGTTGCCATATCTGGACAGGAGCTGCTAAAAACAGCCTATCATGCCTTGACAGAGTACAAAATAGACTTCGTGGCTTAGTGGGGGATGCCCTTTTCTCTACCCGTCAATCTCTCTCCCACAGAAGAGACGTTGCGAGCCTATCCTTGTTTTATCGTTATTTCCATGGCAGGTACTCGTCTGAACTCCAATCTCTAGTCTCCCCTCATCAATCTTTTACGAAAAACACCCGTCTAGCTGAATCCACTGTGAAAAATTTCCCCCACTCTATATCTGTGCCTAAATCAAAACGCGGATTCCATGAACAAAGCTTCTTTCTTAGAACTGCACGCCTGTGGAACTCTGTTCCGTCTGCCTGCTTCCCACCGGACTACAACTTGGATGTCTTCAAGTCCAATGTTAACAAATTCCTAATGAACCGCCACCTTAAGTAAACACTTCATCAAATCTCCACACTAACGTAATGTACTTGCAATAACCCTTATCCCTGAGTGGCTTCCGGGCCTTGATAAGTGGTGATCACTGTGTAAAAAAAAAAAAGGGGGGCGGTTCATTAGGAATTTGTTAACGTTGGACTTGAAGATATCCAAGTTGTAGTCAGGTGGGAAGCAGGCATACGGAACAGAGTTCCACAGGCGTGCAGTTCTAAGAAAGAAGCTTTGTTCATGGAATCTACGTTTTGATTTAGGCACAGATAAAGAGTGGAGGAAATTTTTCACAGTGGATTCAGCTAGACGGGTGTTTTTTGTGAAAGATTGGCGGGGGGGGGGGACTAGAGATTGGAGTTCAGACGAGCACCTGCCATGGAAATAACGATAAAACAAGGATAGGCTCGCAACGTCTCTTCTGTAGGATAAGAGAGGTTGACGGGTAGAGAAAAGGGTATCCCCCACTAAGCCACGAAGTCTATTTTGTACTTTGTCAAGGCAGGATAGGCTGTTTTTAGCAGCTCCTGCCCAGATATGGCAGCAGTATTCCATCCTTGGACGTATCCACAAGAATACTATTTCGGTTAAAATCAGCTAACGTACTTCCTAACTTCTGGCTACCGAAAGCGGTGACAAAGTAAATAAGTCCTTTCGCCTTTTTTTTTTCTCACACCTATGTCTCCCATGTGTATAAACTTTGAAAAATTGTTTTTCGGATCGTTCTTTTTTATTTAATAATTAGTGAAAAGTTGTTCCCTTTTTATTTTGATGAAGAATTATTTCAATTATTTCAATTATTTTTAAAAAATTATTTAAAAAAAGTATAAATATTTGTTTTACTATTTGAGTCAAGACCGCTAAAACTTATGTGAAATACAAAAACGAGCAAATAATAAAACACATATATAATCTACATAAGAACAGTGAACGTACGTGTGCCAGACTCGTCTCACTAACCATATATGGAAATTTATGTTTATAAGCAGAGAGAGGAGGCTTAATCTTTAAAAAAGTGAATAATAATATTAAAAAAAGAGGGGAAAAATGCACAAATTTAATTGTTGTAATAAATGAAGGGGAACCCGTTTAGGGCTAACAGTACACCAAGCATTACAGGTTCGTTTTTGTTTTTTGTTTACAGAACTGACACCACACGAGACATCAACTATTCGTAGTTTTTTTTACTAATGAATATTATTTTATTTAAATGGTCATTTTAACTTAAATGATTAGATAGTAGCTTTATAACTAATTAAAGAATAGTAGTGGGGTTTTTCCATTGATAAAAATAATTTAATTCATAAAATCGGCGAAGCAGAAGCTGCCCTATTTTCATATGTGCCTGTTTATTCAATCTGCTCAATTTGGAAAGGAGAGTTGAATCGCATCGACCGTTTGACATAGTGTAAGTTATAAAGAGGCAATAGCCACACATGAATAACCCAAAGAAAATAGAAAAATAAGTTAAAAATATAGTCAGAGCAAAGGTGGATGTACTGTAGAAATCAGTCAAGTCGAGTTAAAGTTCAGTCAGGATCGACTAGAAAAGGACAATTATTTCACAAGTCTACCTTGACATCAAAAAGACAAACATATATATATATATATATATATATATATATATATATATATATATATATATATATATATATATATTTATTTAAAAGAGTGTAGCCATCAACAATTGTGGGTTTTTTTTTAAAGGTTTTCATCATATTTTTATTTTAAAATATTTTTATAACGCGTTTCGAGCTTAGGGTGTGCTCTCTTCAGATATTTTCGTAAAAAGTTTTTCTTTAAAACGGGAGTTTGTAGATATGCCTCCGCTGATATTAAATATGTTTTTCATAGTGGTGCGATGCGTGTGTTCAGTGTTTAGACATCCTGTCTCCAACTGTAAGTTGTTCACTGTGACCGGTCAAAGTTAGTTTCAAAGAGTGTTTTTTAGTCCATATGGTGAAGGTTTTTATGGCTTCTTTAGGGTTCTTTTTAAAGACTTTCTTTCCCCATGTATAGCATACACTCACACACAATCACATACGCATACATATATATTCATGTACATGTACACATGCACACGCACACGTACGCAGGCACACACACATACACACACGTACATACATAGAAATATATGTAGGAGCATACATATATACACATATACATACCCACCTACACACCCACACACGTACTCGCATACATCTACCGCTAACAATTATTTTTATTTTTTTATTTTTTATTTTATATATATATATATATATATATATATATATATATACACTTTTTTTTTCCAACCAAAACACGCATGTATATATGCGCTTAATCATTCAGACATACGTACACGCATCCACACACACACAAGTAAGATGGAGAATAGGTAGAAGATATATATACACACACATACACGCACATACACACACATGTACACACATATATGTATGTGCACATACACTCACAAACATCCACATACTATGTAGGCACATACACATACACACACACATGCACACACACACACAGACATATGCAGGGGCTCACACATACGCGTATATCCATATTCACACGAACACATTTACCCACTCATACATGTGCATACATATGTATATATATATATATATATATATATATACATACACACACATACATACGGATGTGTATACACTCATCCACCCATATATATATATATATATATATATATATATATATATATATATATATATATGGGCACATGCACTCACAGTCACACACACACACATACATATTCATACATCCCACCTTATGTATATATTGGTTGAAGTTTCCTTTCCAATCCATGCACAAATGCATACATGGATTCGGTCACTCAAACATAAGTGCACGTATACATACAAACAAGATGTAGCATAGATAACAGATGATATATAATTATACACACACGCATACACAATCATATGTGTACACCCACGCACACACACATATACACACGCACACACGCGCGCACATACACATACGTACGTTTAATTTCTAGTTGTTTGTTTAGTTAAGAGAAATGGTACTGTACTGGGTATGGGCGCGCGCACCCGCGAAAGTGTGCGTGTGCCTTATTGTGCTTTTTTGTTGTTTCGTGTGCGAGGGTGCACACCTACCCAAGTATGCATGCGTGTAAGTGTATTTTGTGTTTTGCCTATTTATGTGTATAATTATGGAGAGATGTTTAAGGCGGGGTTAAACTTTGTTATGAAATTTTTTTCTTGAGTTAGCAAGTAGAAGTAGTTGTCAGTTTGGAAGATGGGCATTATCTCGAATCTGCCTCCACTGCATGCGTGTATATGTTGTGATACATGTAGGTGTCTATTTTCCGCGATTTTGATGTTGGATCGGTGTAGGGCTACTCTATTACTAAGGTTTTTTGTAGCGCCTATGTAGGATTTATCGCATGATGGACATTTTATTACATAGATCACGTTTTTAGAGGTGCAATCTAAGTTTTTTTTTAATTTTGAATGTTTGTATGGGGTTCGTAAATGTGTATGTGTTTCCCTCTAATATTATGTTGCAGACTCCACATCGTTGTTTGTTGCATTTTGTGACTCCTTTTGTTGCGTCTTGATTGAGTTTGGATGAGGTAAGAATGCGTTTTAGGTTTTTGGGTTGGCGTTTGCTTTTTATTATTTTTGTTGTTTTAAGGAAATTGTTTAGTTTGCTGTTTTGGTTAAGTAGGGCGAGGTTTTTCGTTATCTCTGTGAAAAGTTCTGGGTTGTTTGTGTTGTGTGTGGAGACGTATGTTAGGATTTGTTCTTTGTTTCGTTCTTTAGGGGTTCTCAAATCTTCTACTGGTATATTTGTCGCAAGTTGGATCCCTTTGTCTATAAGTTGTGATGGGTATTTTCTTTTTCTTAAATTTATTCGTAGTTCCTTGAGTCGGATTTTTCGAAGGTTATTGTCCGTGATTATGGTGCAGATTCTACGTGCTAGGGTGTAGGGAATTGATTTTATGCAGCTTTTAGGGTGGTGACTTTTAAAGTGTAGGTATTGTTGGGTGTCTGTAGGTTTGCGGTAAATGTCTGTGATAATGTTATTGTCTTTAATCTTTATCAGTATGTCTAGGAAAGGTAATTCTGTAGAGCTTTGTTCTATGGTGAATTTAATTTTTGGGTGTAGGTTCTGGAGTATGGTGTGTAAGTCTGTGATGTCCCCCCATGTGGGTTTCCATAGGATGAAGCAGTCATCTAAGTACCTTTTCCATGATTCTACAAACAGTATTTTAGTGCTGTGGCCAAATTTTTGTTCTATTTTTTATATAAGGTTTCTTCTAGGTAGGCTAATGTAAGGGTTGCGTAAGTCGGTGCCATTTTCGTTCCCATTGCTGTACCTAGTGTTTGGATGTAGTTGGTATTGTTGAATTCGAAGGAATTATTATTTAGAATTATGTCTATACTATCGATAATGAATTGCTTCGTGAATCTGGGATGTAGTGTTTGTGCGTGTCTGTTGATCCAAAATAGTATTGCTTCTTTTCCTAATTCATGGGGTATATTACTATATAAACTGCTAACGTCAAATGTAACTAATAGTGTCCCGTTTTCTACTGTATGTGGTAAGGTAGTAAGAAAATGGATGTCGTCCCTTATGTAGCTCTTAACTTGATCTGTGAAAGGTTGTAATAAGATGTCTATTAAGTTGCTAAGTCTGCTTGTCGGACAGGCTGGTCCTGCTACAATGGGTCTAAATGTAAGGTCGCTAGGGTTTGGAGCGCTAATATATTCTGAGTTTTGTGTATCGATGGCAAGTTTTATTGTGCCAGATTTGTGTATTTTAGGTAGTCCGTAGAAGTTGTTGGTCTTTGTAATGAAATTTGTGAGGAAGTCCTTTTCTTTCTTTTTTAATATTTTGTTGTGTGTTGTAAAAAGTTTTGTGATTTTTGAGATTCGAGATAATGCCCATCTTCCAAACTGACAACTACTTCTACTTGCTAACTCAAGAAAAAAATTTCATAACAAAGTTTAACCCCGCCTTAAACATCTCTCCATAATTATACACATAAATAGGCAAAACACAAAATACACTTACACGCATGCATACTTGGGTAGGTGTGCACCCTCGCACACGAAACAACAAAAAAGCACAATAAGGCACACGCACACTTTCGCGGGTGCGCGCGCCCATACCCAGTACAGTACCATTTCTCTTAACTAAACAAACAACTAGAAATTAAACGTATGTATGTGTATGTGCGCGCGTGTGTGCGTGTGTATATGTGTGTGTGCGTGGGTGTACACATATGATTGTGTATGCGTGTGTGTATAATTATATATCATCTGTTATCTATGCTACATCTTGTTTGTATGTATACGTGCACTTATGTTTGAGTGACCGAATCCATGTATGCATATGTGCATGGATTGGAAAGGAAACTTCAACCAATATATACATAAGGTGGGATGTATGAATATGTATGTGTGTGTGTGTGACTGTGAGTGCATGTGCCCATATATATATATATATATATATATATATATATATATATATATGAGTGGATGAGTGTATACACATCCGTATGTATGTGTGTGTATGTATATATATATATACATATGTATGCACATGTATGAGTGGGTAAATGTGTTCGTGTGAATATGGATATACGCGTATGTGTGAGCCCCTGCATATATCTGTGTGTGTGTGCATGTGTGTGTGTATGTGCATGTGCCTACATAGTATGTGGATGTTTGTGAGTGTATGTGCACATACATATATGTGTGTACATGTGTGTGTATGTGCGTGTATGTGTGTGTATATATATCTTCTACCTATTCTCCATCTTACTTGTGTGTGTGTGGATGCGTGTACGTATGTCTGAATGATTAAGCGCATATATACATGCGTGTTTTGGTTGGGGGAAAAAGTGTATATATATATATATATAAAATAAAAAATAAAAAAATAAAAATAATTGTTAGCGGTGGATGTATGCGAGTACGTGTGTGGGTGTGTAGGTGGGTATGTATATGTGTATATATGTATGCTCCTACATATATTTCTATGTATGTACGTGTGTGTATGTGTGTGTGCCTGCGTACGTGTGCGTGTGCATGTGTACATGTACATGAATATATATGTATGCGTATGTGATTGTGTGTGAGTGTATGCTATACATGGGGAAAGAAAGTCTTTAAAAAGAACCCTAAAGAAGCCATAAAAAACCTTCACCATATGGACTAAAAAACACTCTTTGAAACTAACTTTGACCGGTCACAGTGAACAACTTACAGTTGGAGACAGGATGTCTAAACACTGAACACACGCATCGCACCACTATGAAAAACATATTTAATATCAGCGGAGGCATATCTACAAACTCCCGTTTTAAAGAAAAACTTTTTACGAAAATATCTGAAGAGAGCACACCCTAAGCTCGAAACGCGTTATAAAAATATTTTAAAATAAAAATATGATGAAAACCTTTAAAAAAAACCCACAATTGTTGATGGCTACACTCTTTTAAATATACATTTTTTCTCTCGTTGGAACTACACAACCATCACTTTAAATATATATATATATATATATTAATTTATGAATTATTCTTTAAAGCTTATATGTATCTGCAGTTCTCCCATTTGCCTCCCCTAACAGTTTCAATGTATTTCCCTTTACACCTCAAGCCCAATTGTTTTGCTCCTAATGCTAGACGTCGCATCCCTAATATATATATATATATATATATATATATATATATATATATATATATATATATATATATATATATATTGTGTACTGAAAGTTGTTAGTTGAGACAGCTCATTGGTACCGTCGGTTTCAAGCCCGATAATAAGGCCCGTTTAAGGTATCCTTATCAAGCTCTCTTCAGCCAATATTCATCTATCTTATAACCGGAAGTGTGAAGTATATATACCTCGCGAATTCACGTTTAAATCTCGTTTTGTTAAATCCCCCCTTTTTTTATCGGATGATGTAATACCTAATTTTAAACTTTGAATGATTTAAATTTAAGATCTAATTTCGAAAAAAATTCCTTATATAAATCGATTTTAATTTGAACCTAAATTAATTTAAAAATCTCTTTTCTTATGTATAAAAAACTTTAAAATCTGTATTGGTATCGGTTAAAAACTTAAAAATTCGTTTAATTATATCGAATTACGTTTAAAAATTTCCAAAAATACGTTTAAAGTTTAAAAAAAATATTTTTAATTATATCGAATCACGTTTAAAAATTTCGAAATACGTTTAAAAATTATTTTTTAAAAATCCAAATCTTTCAAGGTTTGGGGAAGTGAGTATTTATCTATCCTAAGTGATTTCCCTAGTATATTAACATTATTATATTTTTCTATAGTTTTAAATTCGAAATAGATTATAAATTACATTTATAAAATATAATTAAAAATTTTTTTTCATAAAATACATTAATTTAAAATCTATAATATAATTGCGATTAAAATCCAAGTTTACCGACTAATCATTTTTGTATTTACAATTTTTTTCCTATATATATGCTCACTCTGTAACGCAGAGAAATACTACATCCTCCGGACCATTCATGACCCCAAAATAAAATGTTTAAATGTGAGGAGTGAAGCTTTGAAAAGTTGCATACATAGAAGGAAGGGGCTCCTTATAAATTGGATCAATGAAAAGAACAACACTTAGATGTTGTTTATATATATATATATATATATATATATATATATATATATATATATATATATATATATATATATATGTAATAAGGAAAAAATTGTAAATACAAAAATTATTAGTCGGTAAACTTGGATTTTAATCGCAATTATATTATAGATTTTAAATTAATGTATTTTATACATTTTTTTAAATTATATTTTATAAATGTAATTTATAATCTATTTCGAATTTAAAACTATAGAAAAATATAATAATGTTAATAAATTAGGGAAATCACTTAGGATAGATAAATACTCACTTTCCCAAACCTTGAAAGATTTGGATTTTTAAAAAATGATTTTTAAACGTATTTCGAAATTTTTAAACGTGATTCGATGTAATTAAAAATATTTTTTTAAACTTTAAACGTATTTTTGGAAATTTTTAAACGTAATTCAATATAATTAAACGAATTTTTAAGTTTTTAACCGATACCAATACAGATTTTAAAGTTTTTTATACATAAGAAAAGAGATTTTAAAATTAATTTGGGTTCAAATTAAAATCGATTTATATAGGGAATATTTTTCGAAATTAGATCTTAAATTTAAATAATTCAAAGTTTAAAGTTAGGTATTACATCATCCGATAAAAAAGGGGGGGATTTAACAAAACGAGATTTAAACTTGAATTCGCGAGGTATATATACTTCACACTTCCGGTTATAAGATAGACGAATATTGGCTGAAGAGAGCTTGATAAGGATACCTTAAACGGGCCTTATTATCGGGCTTGAAACCGACGGTACCAATGATCTGTCTCAACTAACAACTTTCTGTACACAAAATATAAATAAGCTCTTACAATTTGGATTTTCCTTTTAATTGAGCACTCTTCTGGAATTATTTAAAAAAAAACTAATCATATATATATATATATATATATATTTAGTAAGATGATTGATAATTTATAATTAAAATTAAATATTAAAAATCGGTTTCATAAGGTTTCAAAAAACTCTATGTTAAAATTATTGTCCATGACTTAGTGTCTATCTCAATAAAAACATTGTTTCCGAAACGATCGTACAATTTATTGATTTTGTTTTGTTCCTCCTTATGAAACCGATTTTTAATTTTTAATTTTAATTATAAATTATCAATTATCTTACTAAATATTAAAAATAGCTCAAGGATATATGTGCCTATTGAGCTTATTAGATATCTACATTACAACGAAGACGGTTTTGCTTGTATTTTAATTACATTAGTGATTTTATTATTACATTAATATATACACTCTGCTCTTTAGACTGCTGTTCTAATCCCCTTCACACACACGCGAACACACACACACACACACACACATATATATATGCAACCTAGCATCTTCTCTTTTTTTCTGATGAGAAGCATTAGGATTCGAAATATCAGTTTATAAAGAGTTTATCTTACACCCTTAATTGGTGTAACATCCATTTAATAAACGAATAAATCTATATGCATTAGTATATATTTTTATATTGTTTTTATTTCTTCATATTCTCTCTCCTTCTCTCTCTGTCTGTCTCTGTCTCTATCCGTCTGTCTGTCTGTCTGTCTGTCTGTCTGTCTGTCTCTCTCTCTCTCTCCCTCTCTCTCTATACATATATATCTATATCTATATCTATATCTATATATATATATATATATATATATATATATATATACTAATTCATATTAAGTCCATAGGAGTAAAGCAAAACACATTTGTTGTTTTTATACATGATGATTGCAACGTCTAGTCAGACGAGTTCCACTCCCTCAGTCACTGAAAGTCCATGAGCCAGAAGATGACCTTTTTTTCTTTTAGTCCTGCCAGCGAATTCACACGCTCAAGCAGACATGACACTGAAGACGGTCCTTGGCATACATACATATATATATACATATACACACATACATACACATACATACCCATAAACATACACACATGCACACATCCATCCATCCATCCATACATACATAAATACATACATACATACATACATACATACATACATACACAATACATATAACACATACATACAAACATATACAAACATATACATACACACATGCACATAATATACATACATACGCATACACATATATACAAACATATACAAACACATGCACACGTACACATACATATTCACATACATATACGTACACATGTATGCACCTATACATACATACACATAAAGTTATCGACATATACCTAAACATACGTATATATGCACTTATACGCATACATATATATACATATATACATATACATACATACACACAAATATACGTATATACATACAAACACACATAAACATATATATATACACAATAAATAAATAAATAAATATAAACACATACATGTATACATATACAAATAGATATACATACACATACATACCCTAGTACATATATTAACATACATACATACATACATACATACATACATACATGCATACATATGCATATACAGAATGATGGCAGATCAATTATTACATGCTTCCAGCATTTCAGGGCTACACGCGTGACAATTTTTAAATCGCCACGGACAATTTTTTTTATAGATAAATGCCTGAGGAAGTATCTATACAAAAATGATGTTACAGAGTTTTAGCTTTGTACGACAGCTAAGTCTCTCTTTCGGTCCAAATGTTGAGATCCAACAACAAGCATGAGCAAGATAGCCAGTAACAAGTCCAGCTTAATGCGGGTACTGATCTCCCGCTTTATGTTTTTTTCATTTTTAAATCAGAGATTTGCTTCAACCAGAATCGAAATAAACATATACACGTACACATACAAGCATGCATACATACAGATGCACGCAAACATTCATACGCAAGAACACACACAAACACACATGACAACATGCACATACACACATACATGCATACATACACGTATGTACATGCATATGCACATACACGTACACATACACGTACATGTAGAATATACATGAAGGAGCATTCATGATGACGATGATGATGATTGTTACGAATAGGCGAATTCAACATGAATAAAAGAGTAAAACAATCCAAAATACACAGCACATAAAATAGAGAGACGTTCGCTTCGCTGCTAGTACAGCTTTTAAATTGAACATGCGTTCATAACGGTACACATCCTCAACGTTCATTACGACGATGATGATGGTTGTTACGAATAGGTGAATTCAACATAAATAAAAGTTTTACTCTTTTATTCATGTTTTTATACATATATACATACATGTTTTTATACATACATGATGATTGCAACATCTTGTCAGACGAGTGCCACTCCCTCAGACATTTAAAATCCATGAGCCCAAATGCCTGAGGGAGTATCTATACAAAGATGATGTTACAGAGTCTTAGCTTTGTACGACAGCTAAGTCTCTCTCTTGGTTCAAAATGTTGAGATCCAGCAACAAGCAAGAGCAAGATAGCCAGCAACAAATTAAACTGCAAACCAGCTTAATGCGGGTACTGGTCTTCCGCTTTATGGTTTTTTAAATCAGAGATTTGCTTCTCCTAGAAAGGTTGCCTTCACCACGGCTTACGGGAGCCCTCTCCACCCCAATACACATATACACACACACAAATATACACATGGTGCTAGTTAGCCGTTGACCCAGAAAAAGAGTTCATTCGCCCTTTGGAAGGTCTTGTTTTTAATCCTCCAGGGAGACTAGCCGCCCTCCTCACCAAACAAGTCTGGTGGGGGAACCAGTTTAGTCGCCGGTGACCCGACTATGAGGCAGGTAGTACTGGGTTACATGGTACCAGTAGCATATGATATGACCTGACATATTATACATACATACACACACATACACACACATATGTATATATACACATGTTATAGCATGTTCGAACATTTTTTGCTCTCTTTTTTCAAATATTGTTTAGTGATAAAAGTCGGATTTGCGAACGCCATTGTGTTAATGTTACTCTGACGAAATGAAGTGTGTTTTTGAAATATTGTTCCACACAAAGTTTTACCCCTAGTTGGATCGAGTTTGGTCAAATTTAAGATTATGGATAAGTCGATGAGAGTTTGTTTATTTTTATATTTTATGATTCTTTTCTTTTATGTGTGTGTGGGGGGAAGTGTTTGTATGGGGTGCGTATGTATGTGTTTTAGTGTGTGTCGCCATGAAATTTCACTAACACCAATCTTTGATCTGAGAAGTTGATATTTTCATTTGTTTTTTTTTGGGGGAAGTTGATATTTTCAGTGGTTTCTTTTTTTACGTGTTTGTCTGTACACACACACACACACACACACACACATTATATATATGTGTGACTACTTCATCTAATCACATAAATTAATATACGAAGATATAATTTTATGCGTAAATTTTCAGTATTTACGTCAACAGTGCTCAATACATTGGTAGAGCTAGGTACTAAGTTATGAAAATATATTTGGCAATTAACTATACAGAATATTCTAATGTTTCATTCTCGTGAAAATTCATCAGGCATAAATGAATGAAACATGGAATGAAACGCGAAATGAAACGCGGAATATATATATATATATATATATATATATATATATATCTCAATTCATATAGTACATATATTAATATATGTATATATACATTAATCTGTGTATATATATATTAATTCATATATATATACGTATATATATATATATTAATTCATTTATATATTATTTTATATATATATTAATTCACACACACATAACTTTTTGCTATATTGCAAAGGCCAAATTTTCATTTATCTTAACAATCAGTCTCTTTCAAAACAAAAATTTCTGTACATTTTACATATATGTTTTATTCATGAAGGGGACAACCGATAATTATATGTTAATATCGAATATTTTCCCTGTGGACCCACCAGAAAAAAAAATTCTTAGCAATGTTAGATATTGACTCAGCAAGTTAGCTGGACGATTATTATTATTATTATTATTATTATTATTATTATTATTATTATTATTATTATTATTATTATTATTATATTGATATTTGTAAAACTAGAATGTCAGAAAAAATATTATCAACAGATAAAATTATTTATATTAAAATACTTCTCAAAAATGTTTACTGGGTGAAAAAAGAAAATTAAAACATAAACAAAATAAATGACGAAGGTAGATCATCCGATTTGTGTCTTAATCATGTACAGTTAATGACTAATGAGATAGCTTGGTAATATACGTAATGAGTTTAGCTTAGAGTTTGGAATAAGTCTGGAAAAGTTGGATAAGTGAACACAAAAGATATCGTCTCCGCGTTTTGGAAGTTAGGAGAAACGCGACTTTAACATAATGTAGGAAATTACAACGTCTTACAGCTCTGGTGGGAAGTCAAGAATGAAGTTATATCAAATATATAACCTATTATTGTTTTGTTTCCTTTGGAGGGAGATGAACTTGAATAATAATAAGAAATGAAGACACAACGAGGAAATGTATGTGCTTTGCCTGTGCGCTACACGGACTGGATGTTAATGAACTGTTTCATAAGATGGGATTCCCCTACCCCACCAATATGCAACAATAGAAAAAGATTTTGACCACTAGACGACACACTGTATGTATCACAACGTTAAAAAGAATAAGTTAACTAGACGCTGTTTGTATACCGCCCGACATACATAATTAGTAAAATCAGGAAATAACCAAAACAAATAAAACAAAACAAAACAAAAAATGAAATGAAATAAAATAAAAAAAAATTAGGCAAAATAATATAAAAAGAGCCGAGGTTAAAAAACAAAACCCCAAAAAACTAAAATTAGAGCTGTAGTTATGAGTTAGGTACGAATGGTATAAAAAGAAGTTTAGTAGATTTACCAGTTTGTGAAAAGTCATTCAACCGAAGTGACACAATAAAATATAGTTAAGAAGTTATATTTTTAACCTATTTTATTTTATTTTGCCATATTTCGTTTTATTCATTTCATTTTATTTAATTTTATTTCGTTTTATTTTTTCATTTTATTTTGCCTTATTTCGTTTTATTTATTTAATTTTATTTTGCCTTATTTCGTTTTATTTATTTAATTTTATTTTGCCTAATGTTGTTTTTTTATACACAGTGATCACCACTTATCAAGGCCCGGAAGCCACTCAGGGATAAGGGTTATTGCAAGTACATTACGTTAGTGAGGAGATTTCATGAAGTGTTTACTTAAGGGGGCGGTTCATTAGGAATTTGTTAACATTAGACTTGAAGACATCCAAGTTGTAGTCCAGAGGGAAGCAGGCAGACGGAACAGAGTTATTATTTTGTTTTATTTATTTAATTTTATTTTGCGTTATTTCGTTTTATTTATTTCATTTTATTTCATTTTATTACGTTTTATTTATTTCATTTTAGTTTGTGCTATTTCGTTTTATTTATTTCACTTAATTTTGCCTTATTTCGTTTTATTTATTTAATTTTATTTTGCCTTATTTCGTTTTATTTATTTCATTTTATTTTGCGTTATTTCGTTTTATTTATTTCATTTTATTTTGCGTTATTTCGTTTTATTTATTTAATTTTATTTTGCCTTATTTCCTTTTATTTATTTCATTTTATTTTGCCTTATTTCGTTTTATTTATTTCATTTTATTTTGCATTATTTCGTTTTATTTATTAAATTTTATTTTGCCTTATTTCGTTTTATTTTTTAAATTTTATTTTGCCTTATTTCGTTTTATTTATTTCATTTTATTTTGCCTCATTTCGTTTTATTTATTTCATTTTATTTTGCATTATTTCGTTTTATTTATTTCATTTTATTTTGCATTATTTCGTTTTATTTATTTAATTTTATTTTGCCTTATTTCGTTTTATTTATTCCATTTTATTTTGCCTTATTTCGTTTTATTTATTTCACTTTATTTTGCTTTATTTCGTTTTGTTTATTTAATTTTATTTTGCCCTATTTCGTTTTATTTATTTCACTTTATTTTGCCTTATTTCGTTTTATTTATTTAATTTATTTTTCCTTATTTCGTTTTATTTATTCCATTTTATTTTGCCTTATTTCGTTTTATTTATTTAATTTATTTGGCGTTATTTCGTTTTATTTATTTCATTTATTTTGCGTTATTTCGTTTTGTTTATTTAATTTATTTTGCCTTATTTCGTTTTGTTTATTTAATTTATTTTTCCTTATTTCATTTTATTTATTCCATTTTATTTTGCCTTATTTCGTTTTATTTATTTAATTTATTTTGCGTTATTTCGTTTTATTTATTTAATTTATTTTGCGTTATTTCGTTTTATTTATTTCATTTTATTTTGCCTTATTTCGTTTCATTTATTTCATTTTATTTAATCTTATTTCGTCTTCTTTCGAATTACTCTGTTGTTTTTGATTATCTGTCTCCCTCTTTTTTATTATGTAGTACTCTTATATACTAAATAATTTGGTTAGATAATATTTCAATTTGCATTGTTTATATACATCTACTAATAGACGTTTTATACTTATCTATATAGATCTGTGTACGTGTTTCTGTTGTAGTATTAACATTTTCGAGGCCCTATAACATTATGTGTATTTTTATTCTAATTTTAACTTTTATCAACTTCTTGTATATTGGCAGGAAAATTGTAAAGATTCATTCTCTAAATTTGTTCTTTACTTCATCTTTACGATAAATTTTATAGTTCAAATTTCTTAGCTATTAATAATTAAATTTCTAATCCTTATCATATATATTTAAATGACAAACTATGTATACCTTATTATACTATAAGCTTAAATATGTAGTAATTCATATGTGATATACAAAAATGTCTAATTCGTTCACTTTACTAATTACAAATTATGTATTTTTAATTATAACTATTACTAAATCTTACATTGTTTCTAGCCATGTCATTAATTATGCAAATAAGTATTAAAATAATCATTGCAAGTCTTGGTTGCTTTTTACCCAATGTTTATGTTATTATTTGTTATATATATATATATATATATATATATATATATATATATATATATAGATGGATAGATAAACGAAATAGAAAAATGTATTTGGTGGAAATATCACCTTTGACGGTAATTCTGGGCCTGAAGACGTAATCCCCCAACGTGGGTGATTACAGAAACATGTATGCACATATGTAGCCATTAATGTTTGTATAAATAAAATTAATATATATATATATATATATATATATATATATATATATATATATATATATATATATACTAGCATGGGTGCCCAGAGTTGCCCGGGTATTTGAAGGTATATGTTGAGCAAAAAAAAAAAGTGGTCAATCTTTTTAATTTAGACCCCTATTATGACCCCTTAAAATTTTTGTTTTGGGATCAAATCAAGTTATTAAGTTAGATCTATGTTTAAAATTTCAAGTGTATGGACCCAAAATTGTCGGAGGAGTTTGGTAGAGTTCGCAAAGGTCAAATCGTTGAACTTTGACCCCTTAATCGCTAAATTTCTGGCCGAAAACTGATCACATCGATTTTCCCAAATCTCAGTACCCTGTATAACAGATTTAAAGTCTGTAGACTCAAAATTGACAGAGATATTGCGTATGGAAATGTACACACACAGACACACAAATACAGACAGACAGATACACAAACACATTCACTTATATATATATATATATATATTTATATATTCGAATCACTATCTAAACCGAACAAGGACAATTTCCTCACAAAGAAACGTATACACATATATATATATATATATATATATATAATTTTAAAAATATAATTATCCACTGACATGTGTTTCGTCGTCTACGATTCATCAGAATGGCGAAATCTAGCGTAGACGACGAAACACGTGTCAGTGGATAATTATAATTTAAAAATAATACAGATGGCGCTCCCCATTCGGGGGTACCAAACTGGTCAAAGGAAAAATTATTCCCAACTCGTATTTAGGTAAAAATGCATTTCCATATAAATAATTGAATTTAGTCAATAAGTATTGCTAACAATAAACAAACAAACAACATCATATCTATCTATCTATCTATCTATCTATCTATCTATCTATCTATCTATCTATCTATCTATCTATCTATATCTCTCTCTCTTTATATATATATATATCTATATCTATATATATATATATATATAAAAGCGAAAATGTGTGTATGTATGTATGTGTGTTTGTATATTTGTATGTGTGTTTGTGTGTCTGCTAAAAACTTTCGACAGACACGACGAAAATATCATATTGAAACTCCATCCCTCGCTCGAAAAATATCGAAAAATTGGCCAAAAACGTTAATTTTTTTCCACCTCGAAATCGACAATTTTCGACGGGGGGGGGGAGGTCAACAAAAATGGCCCTCTCGTGACGACGACCGGTTCTACGCATGCGTCAGATGACGTCATGACCTGATTTACTTTGATTAGTTGAAAAACTGACTAAATTTCATGTATGTCGCGTTAGCTCAGTTGGTTAGCGAGTTGGTTCGTTATCTAAACCTTTTAGGTTCGAATCGTGGTGTGAGATGTCTTTTTTTTTCGATTTTTAAAATTTAAATATTTAGCCAGTGTTATTTAAGCCATTTTACACGTAACGTTCGTTTTTCCTTTTTTTTTTTTACTTCGCTTATCCCCCCCCCGACCACACACCAAAAAACACTCGGGTACCCACCAATTTTTAAAATTTTTATATCGAAACAGGCTTATTTAAGCCATTTTTCACGTGTTCGTTTTTCTGTTTTCTTTTTTTTTCGATTTTTACATTTAACATCGTTCGTTTGCCTTACGTTAGTTTTTTTGTGTTTTTTTTTCGATGTTTTGATTACCCCCCCCCCCGCTTAAGTTTTATCGTTCGTTTCTATGTTTTCTTTTTTTACTTCGCTTATAACAAACAAACCTGGTCATTGACCTCATTTGCTGAATAGCTATTGCGTACGTCGTCGTAACGCTTTATGACTTCCGTGCGCGCACCTGTCAATTTGGTTCTTACTTAAATAAATTAAAACATCTTTCAGTAACTCATTCTGGCTGGCCGATTTTATTTTCAAACTTCGCCTCAGGGCTTCGGGTTCGATCCTACCCCCGGTTGCTTTTTTATTTAACAGCACACACAAACCCCCAAACACCCGGGCAACGCCGGCTACCCCCGCTAGTATATATATAAAATAAAAATTACAATTAAATTTACCAAAATGATCCAAGATGGCAAAACTAAAGTATATTATAAATATTAAAGAATTAATATTTATAAAGTTATCTCAGCCAGATGTAAAAGCTGGATAAAATCAAATAGGAGATAGAGCTTATAATAAGAGGAATATCCACTTATTACGTGTTTCCTTTTCAGATTAAATATATTTTTTAACTCTTTTTGAAAGTGTTTTTTAACATGTTTTATTAACTATTTGCTCATATATATACATATATATATGTATATATACATATATGTATATACACATATATGATGATTGCAACGTCTTGTCAGACGAGTGCAACTCCCTCAGACACTTAATGTCCGTGAGCCCAAAAATGACTTTTTTTTTCTTAGTCCTACTGGTGAATTCACACGCTCAAGCAGGCATGATTTTGAAGACGGTCATTGAGATCAATTATTACATTCTTCCAGCATTTCAAGCCTCCAAGCGTCACAACGTTTCCATCGCCACAGGACCGTTTTTATAGACAAATGCCTGAGGGAGAATCTATATACAAGTGATATTACAGAGTCTTAGCTTTGTACGACAGCTAAGTCTCTCTCTTGGTTCAAAATGTTGAGATCCAGCAACAAGCAAGAGCAAGATAGCCAGCAACAAGTTAAACTGCAGACCAGCTTAATGCGGGTACTGGTCTCCCGCTTTCTGTTTTTTTTAAATCAGAGATTGGCTTCTCCTAGAAAGGTTGCCTTCACCACGGCTTACGGGAGCTCTCTCCACCCAATACACAAACACACATGGTGTTAGTTGGCCGTTGACCCCGAAAAAGGGTCCATTCGCCCTTTTGAAGATCTTGTTTTTCATCCTTCAGGGAGACTAGCCACCCTCCTCAACAAACAAGTCTGGTGGGGAACCAGTTTAGTCGCCGGTGACCCGACCATGAGGCAGGTAGTACTGGGTTACATGGTACCAGTAGCATATGACATACACACACACACACATATATATATATATATATATATATGTATCGATATTGGATTTGAAAAATATTTCGTCACTGGTTCTACATTCAATAAGGACCTGTTTTAAAGGCTTGACAGCTTGCATTCCTGCATCTGACCTTAGCGAACTGTACCCAACTGGATAACGTCTCATTTATCGACCTTTCATATGATTTGGTATTCTATGTATTTTTCATTTTTAATGTGTGTGTTCCATATTTTTCTATATTCATTTAACTTCTCCGTCTCTATCTCTTCATCCTTTTTTCTTCTTTCTTTCGATCACTTGCCTCGGCATATCCTAATTAGTTTTTTTTTCATACATTTCTATGCATTACATCTTATCTTACTTTTATTCTTTCCTCTCTTATACGTAATAACCACATACCCCTTAGAACTACTATTATATAATAATTATTATATTTAACAAGTATCGGTTTCATAACCTCTAGTAATTTATCCTTTTACTATTCAATTAATATCCTCTATCTTACTCAATTAAAATCTTAGTACACTGCACCCCGTGTAATCTATCCCATCACTTTAATTATCATAATATTACGCCCAATAACATAATCTCTTCTAAGTGCTGTCGTAGTCTCAGATACCCACTGCTAAAAAATTACCAACTTAACATAACCCTATATCTCATGTGAAAACATCGTCATAGCTACAGCACATCAACGCAAATGATAAAAACAAACTATTTCAGCTAAACCTATACTCTCCATGAGAATTTAAACACGCATACATTAGACCCACTATGATTGACATGGTATTCACCAACTCACATTATATATTGCAAACTACACTTCCCTTTTATCACAGAGCTCGATATAGTTCCCCCAAACAACCTCCATAATATATTTCACGCCAAATGAAAATATCGCTAGATGTCGCATCCTAATTATGTTACTTAGCATATTTTCTACTCTTCTGATGAGAAGCATTAGGCTTCGAAATACCATAGTATAAAGAGTTTCTTTTTATCTAAATACCCCAATTGATGTATACACCTATTAAACAAATAAATGAATCTATATATATTACTATATAATTTTTATGCTTTGATTTTCTCTTATATATATATATATATATATATATATATATATATATGATTGATATGTAGTTTGCTTGAAGCAGTGTGTGGGATAGGTATGTAGTAGAGATTTAGAAGGCTATCACAATGCGAGGAATGAAATATAGTCGTTGTTGGTAAAAGAAGACGAGAACAAGTGGCGATTTACAAATCAACAAGTACATACATACATGTATATATCTATATCTATATCTATATATATATATATATATATATATATATATATATATATATATATAATTATTCAGTTGTATTAGGTAAAAATGTCTTACTTGTTATGTCTGCGAGAATATCCATTATTAATTTTGGAAAAATTCCTTTTTCAAATGGTGGACGTAACAGATCGATTCAAAGCATGTTAGATGATGGAGCGGAATTTGGATAGCTGTGTGGGGCCTCGGAGCAAATGTGAGGAGGGGATTTATGTATGGTCTGAATAGGTAATTAACATGTTTATATTTTTATTTATTTTTATTTATTTATTTATTTATTTTTTATGCATATTTTATATATATATATATATATATAGCCAGATATCAACATTTAGGTATTAAAATTTTATGATTTGAAAAGGTCAATCTTCAAATATAGAATTTTTTTTATTGTTTGAAAAAAGAATACAATTGAATAAATCTATTTCCTTAACCCATAAGGTTTCGATGCTTATTCATCTACTACGAGGAAAAATATTAGGGATAAACATAGACAATTAAAGTTATTAAAGTTTTTTTATTTAAATTTTTAGATACATAGAATAAGGGAACTCGTGACAATCACTTGCAGCCATATTTCCTTGTTGCCAAGTATCTTGGAAAGATTTCTTCACCTCTTTACTACCAGGATTTTCCATTTTCAATATTTAGCATTCATTTTGGATTTAAATGACAATGTACTTTTTCTGGCTCAATGTCGATTTCCCTTATTCTATGTATCTTAAATGTTTGTTGAAAACATTTAATAACTTTAATTTTCTATGTTTATTGGTTTTAGCAAATAAGGTGCAAACCAATATATAAGAATAATAAGCTAATATGTCCTTTTAAGGAGATGAATAAGAATCGAAAACCCATGGGTTAAGGAAATATATATATTAAACTGTATTCTTTGCTTTCAAATAATAAAAAGTTCTATATTTGAAAATAAACTTTTTCAAATCATAAAATTTAAATAAAGTTTGATTAATTTGCTCTACCCTGTATATTAAGGAATTTTATTTATGTAGGATTGTCTTCTATAAAATATTACATCTAATAATAATTTATAATAATATATAATAATATAATAATATATAATAATATAATAAAATATTACATCTAATAATAATTTGTAAGACTGGAAATAACTGGATTTGCATATCAGTAGATATCAGTAGATATTTTTCATGTTATTATTCTGAAGTGTATATATATATATATATATATATATATATATATAAATATATATATATACATATTAAAAAAAGCTTTCCCGTATATATATATATATATATATATATATATATATATATATAAATACTTTGCAAGGATGCTATATAGATAATATATATATAAATACATTAAATATATATATATATATATATATATAAATAAACAAATACATTATAAATAATATATATAAATACATTAAATATGTATATATATATATAAATACATTAAATATATATACATATATATATATATATATATAAATACATGAAAAAATATATTTTACTATACTATAATCTTTGTCATGCATTAACCACAAATTTTAAATTCCTAAATTAAAAAAAATATATAAATACATATATAAATGTATTATATATATATATATATATATATATATATATATATATATATATATATATATATATTGTGTACAGAAAGTTGTTAGTTGAGACAGATCATTGGTACCGTCGGTTTCAAGCCCGATAATAAGGCCCGTTTAAGGTATCCTTATCAATGATCTGAACTAACAACTTTCTGTACACAAAATATAAGTACGCTCTTAAAATTTGGATTTTCCTTTTAATTGAGCACTCTGCTGGAATTCTTTTTCCAAAAAAAACCTAATCATATATATATATATATATATATATATATATATATATATATATATATATATATATATATATAATATATTTTTAATGTATATATATAAGTACATTATAAATATATCATATATATATATAATATATTTATAATGCATTTATATATATACATTATAAATATATTATATATATATATAATACTTTGCAAGGATGCGATATAGGTAAAATATTTTCGCTTGTTTTTTTTCCCTTTAACGAAAATAGTTTCATAATGTTTTATTGTGAAATTGTTTTTTTTATTCAAAGTCTGAAGAAAGGCGGTTCATGTGAAAATTTACAAACGACATAATGTTTTAATTTTTCAGAATAGTCTTTAAACAATTGTAACTAACGATGAAATACACTATTTGTTGCTATGAGCCCATTCTTTTAAGTATTGGTTTTTGTTAAAACAATATATATATATATATATATATATATATATATATATATATATATATATATATATATATATATATATATATATTTAATAAAGCTTTTTCGGATAGGAAAAGATTAGACCATTTCCGTAATAACCTGGCCCCTGTTGGTTGCAGTGTAGTTTTGGTTCTGTGCAATTCTAGGAGATACAGTCTTCCAGGCTTTGCCTTCTCTGTTTAAGTTTATTGCTAATCTCGTGTGGTGCATTTATCGGGGAATGTCGACGGGGTTGCCCAGGCATTTTTGAAGGTAAGAGTGCCCCCCTCGCTGACTTCTCAATCCCACTTTCCGAAGTTATTTTTTGCAGTGGGAGAGAACTAAATATTTTTAATACATGTAGAGAAAACACCACACACATGCATACAATATTAAATCATAATGCAACCCATATATATATATATATATATATATATATATATATATATATATATATATATATATATAGAGAGAGAGAGAGAGAGAGAGAGACATGCCACAAGATACGATATCAACGGAAAGAGGTTTCGCAGCTAACAATACAGAGGCACATTCTCTTCCGTATTCTTAGTGACAACAGTTAAGTTACACAAATCTACGACGTAATTTTAATATTAATTTTTCCCATGATCTTTGTTTTGTATTTTAGTACAAATAAAAAAAATCTTCGAAGTCATCTTTATTAAAGCCCATATACATAATATATAATATTATTAAGCCCATATACATATTATATATCTATATCTATATCTATATATATATATATATATATATATATATATATATATATGTGTGTGTGTGTGTGTGTGTGTTACACAACAGAATACAGCCTTATCAAAATCTAATGATACTTACCAATCAACAATATAACCACGGAATGATTTCCTTAGTATTAAACCTCCTGCCTAATTCAACACTGTCTGGCCCATGTGTTGTCGGCCAAAAAAAAAATGTAGTCGTTTAAATCGTCTCATCCTAATAAGCCAACCGCAACAACAGTCATGTCGATGTAAACAATGATACGAAACAAGTCAAACCGGATCACATTTTTCCCGACATGCCCTACAGAACTCAGAAACGATAGAAAACGAATTTTAATGAGTAAACAATTTATCGGCGAAAACAAATTAAAGTTATAAATAGAATTATTACGTTGTTCGGAAATTGCTGTCTGATGATTCGATTTATTTTTAATAAGTAGATTTAGATTTGCTATTTGGAGATTTGTTAATTTTGTAGGTTTTTATGCACAATTTGAGACGATTTGTTCCATTTAATAAATGTCCAATAATTTCTTTTTTGTTAAGTATATAAGATCTTGAAAACGAAGATAGAAAAATGGAATGCGTAGACTTTTCCGGAATTGGTACAATGGCGGTCATCATCTTTTTTTGATCTACTATGTATGCAACATATATCTCTTTTTGTACATAACTATTGCTACCAGATCAGGCTGTTTGGAGCTACTAGATTTCTGACCTAAAATGCAACAAATATTGATGTTATTCTATTTTTCTTTTCACTTTGCAAAACTAAACCATATAAGGCAAAGTAAAAATAAAAAAGCAACAATTTTCACCTACAAACCAGCTAAACCAAATACAATGAATAAATAATTGAATATATGAAGTAGTTGAAGCATAAAACCTGTTTCCAAAACTGAATTCGGCATTAAACAACCCGAAATAGAGTTGATATGGCGTAACACAAAACAATTAAATCAAACACAATGAATGAATATTTGAAGATATAACCAACTTTGAACATAAACACTTTTTGTCTAAAATTACTGCATTCGGCATTAAAGAACTAGAAAAGAGTTAGTATGCCATATAACAAAACAACCGAATCTCTCTCTCTCTCTCGCTCTCTCTCTCGCTCTCTCTCTCTCTCTCTCTCTCTCTCTCTCTATATATATATATATATATATATGTGTGTATGTGTGTGTGTGTCTGTGTCTGTTTATATGTCTGTTTGTGGTGTTCTCTATTAAAAAAAAATAATGAAAGAATCTACATAAAACAAAAAGTGTTCATATATATACTTTTAAAAGAAGACAATGGAAATGGTCTCGAATCTCCAAGTTCAAATCTAAGGGGACTATGGTGACCGATTTTAATTTAAAACTTCAAATATTTTTTATTTTGATGAAATTTATATCACATATATAAAATTCTCTGAAAAAAGACAATCCCGACCATTTGATATAACGTATTCTAACATGTAAATATATTTTATATAAATACATTAAAGACTTTTTTTAGATTATAAATATATATATATATATATATATATATATATATATATATATATATATATATATATATATAACTACTTCATTTACTCACATAAAATTAATATACGAAAGTATAGATTTATGCGTAAACTTTAAGTATTTACTGCAAAAGTGCTCAATACGTAGGTAGAGCTAGTTAGTAATTTATAAAATATATATGGCGATTAAGCTACACTGACGAATCCTAGAGTGGATGAAACGCCGTATATTCAGTGTAGCTTAATCGCCATATATATTTTATAAATTACTAACTATATATATATATATATATATATATATATATATATATATATATATATATATATATATATACATATATATATATATATATATATATATATATATACTAGCAGTTCACCCGTTTGTTTTGGGCTCAAATAAATTAAAATGTTTGACCCATGTCAAAGTAATCTACATCCAAAATTTCAAGTGTTTAATTCCAGAATTGGCGGAGATGTTTTGTAGAGTCTGCAAAGGTAAACTCTCTAAACTTTGATTCAAATTTTCGCCCAAAACTGATTAAAAAGCTTGCTGCATATCTGAAATACCCTTTATGTAAAATTTCAAATGTTTAGACCCAAAGATGGCTTAATAGTTTGCTAGAGACCGCAGAAAAAAATCTTTTGAACTTTGACCTGGTAGAGATCGCAGAAGTCATTAAAAAAACACTTTGACTCCCTAACATTTATTGTTTTGAGCTGAAATTAAAAAGTTAGATACATATCCAAGTAACCTACATTTAAAATTTCAAGTGTTTTGACTCAAAATTGACAGAGAAGTTTGGTAGTGTTCTCAAAGATCAAATTCTTGAACTTTAACTCATTAACAGACAAATTTCTGGCCGAAAACCGATTAAAAAGATTTTCCCAAATCTCAATACCCCTTATGTCAAATCTCGAGTGTGTAGACCGAAAATTGACAGAGTTATTTGGTAGAGAAACACACACACAGACATTTTCACTTATATATATATATATATATATATATATATATATATTAAAAACAAACAAACAAACAAACAAACAAAAAACAATGCAACAGAAACAAAAAAGAAATAAAAGAAAAAAATGTTCAACTGCTTTTTTTTTTCGAGAAACACACATCTCTCCGCTGAATTAGTTGATGGACTTCCGCTACTCAAGAAAACACGTGTAAGACGCACTACATAAAAATATGAATTAAATACTATGATAATTAATTGAATATATCTTCTGGTTTTGGAATGTTAACTAACGATATATATATATATATATATATATATATATATATATATATATATATATATATATATATATATATATATATACTAGCAAAAGTACCCGTCGTTGACTGGGTTCAAAAACATCCTACAGAAAATGGACTCTGATTTATGAAAGTATGATAGGTTATTTGGTGGAATTTCGGGGTATCAAAACCAAAGCAAAATATGATGAAAGATAAAATAAAATAGATAAAGCCATAAATTATTATACCATACCTGTTCACACTGAAACACTTATCACAATATTCTGTGGATCTATATTAAAAAAACCTTGTTAAACATTGTGACATATTTCCATTCTATGGAGATCAGGCGCCAACGAACACCCCATAATTTTATTATACCATATTTCTTTAAACTGAAACATAATTATAAAAGTATACTTACGCAGATAGATATGAAAAGTCTTTATTAAAGTTTGTGCCTATTTCCATTCTATGGAGGCCTATTTAAGTTAAAACATACTTATCAAGGTATTCTTTTGTACATCTATATTAAAAACACCTGTAAACGTTTTTTTTTTAATTTTTACATTTTTTATTTCCATACTTTGTGGGCCAGGTGCGAACACAGACCCCATAATTTTAATGAACCACCGTTCTGCCAGATCAAACATACTCATTCTTGTGTCTCGATACATATTCTATCATTATATGTAATCAGTTTTTTTAAATAGTCAACCATATAGGAGCCTATTCGTGACCAGACACACACACACACACATTCAGCTTTATATATATATATATATATATATATATATATATATATATATATATACGTAAGTGTGTCTGTGAAATTTTATAAACATACGAAAAGACTATGCGAAAACACTATATATATATATATATATATATATATATATATATATATATATATATATTTATATATATATAAAGCCAACAATAACTTCTAAATGTATACGATGCATTGCAAATCTTTATTTAAAATAGTGACAGAGATTCAGAATTAATGAGAATTTTAACAGATGTCAAGAGGTCAAGATTGACTCAAGAAATGTAAAAGTGAAAACTATTTTGACGCGAAATTGACCAATGAAAGTTAAGAGATAAAGTGGAAAGACAAGACGAGAAACTAATATCCGATACAATTCTAATGGAAAACCATTTTTTTTTCAAATATGTTTTTCTTTTACGTTCTTATTTTATGCGCCGTGTCTCGTATGTAGTGTTATCGTATCAGGAATTGAAGGATGAAGGCAACGAAAATGGAAGGATTATTTGCTCGTGTCGAAGGCAGAGGATTTTTTTTCTCTTGGATTGTTTTCAATTCAATATTCTCTTGAAGAGAAATTCGATTTAAAAAGCAATATCTTACTTGTTAATTAAAAATATCGATTTTGAAAACATTACAGGGGGAAAAGTGCGCTAAATAAATGGAAACTAAAAAAAGAACGCCATTAAAATCATCAGTCTTCAAATTTCTTTCTTTCTTTTTTCTTTCTTTTTTCTTTCTTTCTTTTTTCTTTCTTTCTTTTTCTTTCTTTCTTTCTTTCTTTTTTATTTCTTTATTTCTTTTTTCTTTCTTTCTTTTTTCTTTCTTTCTTTCTTTTTTCTTTCTTTCTTTCTTTTCTATATTTCTGTATTCCTTTACTTCTTTTCTTACTTTCGTCTTTTCTTTCTGTTTTTCTTTTTTCTTTCTTTTTTATTCTTTTTCTTGCGTTTTTCTTCTCTCCTTTCTTTCTCTCTATCCTTTTCTTACTTTCTTATCTTTTCCTTTTCTTTCTTTATTCCTTCCTTTCTTTTCTATCTTTTCTCCTCGTTTCTTTATTTCTTTATTCCCTTGTTTCTTATTTCTTTACTATTTTCTTTCCTTTTTTATTTCTCCCTTTTTTCTTATTTCTTTATTCTGTTCTTTCTTCTTGTTTTATTTTCTCTTTCTTTCTTTCTTTCTTTCTTTCTTTCTTTCTAAAAGTCTGATCGCTTCCCTGCTTCCTTTGTTCTTAGCTCGTTCAACTTGTTGGTTTTTTAACAATTCACTATTTTCATAATTCATTGTAATACAAATTACCATTCCTGTAGTTTCTTAAAAAAAAAAACAAAAACAAAAAATAAACTCCAAGTCTGAGAAACTCTCTTCCTACATACTGTTTCCCATGGACCTGGTCTTTTGAAAACTATCGTCAATAAACATCTTTTGTCCTGACGATAATCATTTTTCCTTCTTGGTAGTTCCTTACATTAAGAGGCTTCACGCCTTGTTGGAGCGATTTCCATACAAAATCAAATAACATTTAAACAAGCGATTGTTAAATCCAAATATCAGCCCGTAATGTCTGGCATTATCTATATTTCTTCTTTTTAAATAAAAAAAAAAATATTTATCATTTTGTTTAAACTGAAGATGGAGTATCCTGTCGCATGATATATATTCACTCGTTATCTCATACAATCTAACCGAGAGATATCTTTAAGATTCTAACCGTCCCTTTAGGTGCGATTAATTGAATCTCTCTTGCACTTGGTTCGCCGGGTATATTTGCCAAGTAGATTTTGAAATTCTTTTTCATGAATCCAGTTGCTTATATAATTACTGGAACGATGGAGATCTCCGCAAGATTCCGGTTTCTTTTCATGTCGTACATATGACCTTGGCATATCGTTATCGTTTATTCTCTTAACTCTCTTTAACCCAGCATCATAAAGGTCATTAAGTTCTACTACGGTTGCTTCTTTCCTTTTCTTGACCTATACCACCATGTCAGGTTTAATAGCTTCGTTTCCCAGGTACGTAGTTGTATAAACTGCATAGTCGTAGTGAATGGTATATGACTTATATCAGAAAAAACAGTTGGAAATATGTTCCCAGGACTTGCTACTGCATTGAATATTCAATTTTGCACACAGCAGCAAGTCCTGGAAAGACTTTTTATATATAACTTGATTTATAGTTATTAACGTTATTTTATGTGCGTGTTAGGTGTTAATGGGCCAATATGTGAGCAAATGTACTGACGCATACAATTTAGTTAAGGTACAACGCCTTTACTTCGTCTGTATTATCATAAATATCTATTATAAAAAGTCGTATTTCTGTTTGTTCAGTATGTGATTAATATATACAAAAGTACACCGTTTCACAAATTTATTTTCATACTAGAAAAGGGAGTTTTATGCACTTTTATTCCCTCAGCATTTCTATATGTACTCATAGCAAGCCGCCCGACATTGCCCAGTCGTAAATATTATATTGTATTTCGGGCAGATTTATTATCATGATAGAGACAATTTCCTATTGAGAATAACTCAATATATATAGTAATGGTTTCACAAGATATAAAAATATGACTAGAATTGAAACCAGAAAGTTAGCACTGCAGCCTTAGTCGTTATTTATCTCTTAGCATCCTTACCGTATGAACTACGGACAGATGGATGCGCAAAACACAAAATTAAGCGACTTCAAGCAACGGATGCTTAATTTTCAGCATACACAAAAGAACCAGCAAGAGTAATGTTGTATTCTGCTTACTCTTCAATGATCAACTGTTTTGATCTCCTTAGCAGAAATGTTTGTCGAACCAAAACCAAACTGAAAGTTTGCTACAGGCCCTATATATCAAATTTCAACTCTGTAGACCAAATATTAAAGGAAAGAGTTTGGTAGAGACTTTTCGCATACACACCGACAAGGTTACTATATATATATATATATATATATATATATATATATTTTTTTTTAATTACATATGCGTAAAAATGGTCTCTAACACTTAGTCCCACGCGAGCCGTTTTTAAGGTCAGAAGAACTCTACTCGAAAACGAATAGCCTATGCAAGAATATAGAACAGAGCTAGGACCACCTTTCTTTCTACTATAGAAGACAGAAGATTAACCTAAAAAAAAAGAATAAAATGAAAAAAATAAAAAAGTAAAATTACCATACACATGTGCGCACTATAAACTATAAATAGATATAAAATCCGGGGAAAGGAAGTGAAGCCGACACACTAAGCAGGGTTCGCTCGCTGACAGACGCGAAAATTTTGAAAATGGGCAATCAATATAAGCTAAGTAATTTAACAAATCCTAATATTACCAAAATGGCAACTGCTTTTTTTTTTTTTTTTCTCTAAATTTTGACGCATGTATTTTAACTATATGCGCATATATTGTCTTTAACTCTTTGCTTCCATGCGAGTCGTTTCTTATTACTTTATTTTTTATTTATTTATTCACCTTGTTTATTTATTTCTCTTTTTGCTTTTACCAACTGTGTATACCTTCTCTTTAAATGTATTTATTTAATGCATTTTAATTACATATGCGTAAAAATGGTCTCTAACACTTAGTCCCACGCGAGCCGTTTTTAAGGTCAGAAGAACTCTACTCGAAAACGAATAGCCTATGCAAGAATATAGAAGAGCTAGGACCACCTTTCTTTCTACTATAGAAGGCAGAAGATTAACCTAAATAAAAAAAAAATAAAAAAAAAAAATAAAGAATAAAATAAAAAAATAAAAAAGTAAAATTACCATACACATGTGCGCACTATAAACTATAAATAGATATAAAATCCGGGGAAAGGAAGTGAAGCCGACACACTAAGCAGGGTTCGCTCGCTGACAGACGCGAAAATTTTGAAAATGGGCAAACAATATAAGCTAAGTAATTTAACAAATCCTAATATTACCAAAATGGCAACTGCTTTTTTTTTTTTTTTTCTCTAAATTTTGACGCATGTATTTTAACTATATGCGCATATATTGTCTTTAACTCTTTGCTTCCATGCGAGTCGTTTCTTATTACTTTATTTTTTATTTATTTATTCACCTTGTTTATTTATTTCTCTTTTTGCTTTTACCAACTGTGTATACCTTCTCTTTAAATGTATTTATTTAATGCATTTTAATTACATATGCGTAAAAATGGTCTCTAACACTTAGTCCCACGCGAGCCGTTTTTATGGTCAGAAGAACTCTACTCGATAACGAATAGCCTATGCAAGAATATAGAGCTAGGACCACCTTTCTTTCTACTATAGAAGACAGAAGAACTTTAAGTAGTATACTTAATATATGCAATCACCGTACGCTTGCTTGTATGTAAGTGTCCTCCATGATACCCATACCATACCAAACCACTGCACGTGGCTCATAATTTGACTGGCACTATATTTTTAACTGCAATATACATAATCCCAGCTGTGATACTAGGGCTAATTTTCTGAATAGATGCAACACTCTGCGCCTGACCTTAATGACTACAATTCCAAATCCCATTAATTAGCTGTCCCTATAACTGGGAGGGAAAAACCTAATAGCTAGCTACGAAATCCTATACATTTTACCTCCAAGACGATTGCGTTTGTCTTACCTGCATGCATAAAAAAAAAAAAAAAAAAAAAAAAAATTTTCCTCCCTTCTTCAGACTAAACCTTACCTGTAACTCAAAAATCCTAATGGAAATCCATCTGTAAATAAATAACCCCTCTTCTCTTGAACGCTAACAATCTACTCCTTCCAACCTATCCGCCACTAAACTCCCACATTGCTCCGCATCTGTAGTTGAATCGCTAACTTCCAGCCCCTAATCCCTCACATGCAAACTGTTTTAATAACCATCACTAAACATCTATACATTTCTACCTCTAAGGCATGCATTACAGCTCATTCCTATCCAGTAAGGGACTTAACAGCCTATGCACACAAAGGCAGGTACTTAACAGCCAAAGTACCCAGAAACAAAGCGATATGCACTACACAACTGTCTCGAGTTTTGCAACGATTAATTACGTTATTGAAACGACACTCCTTGTTATGCAAAACGTCCCATGACTCTTACTAAAAAATACCTACAACTCCAACTCTATTCGCACCTACTGAAAACCTGCCTATATATATCTATTCACCTAATTACGCATGACTCAATACTTGCTGTCTTATCCATGCTATATTGCACTTACATCTTAACCCTCCTATCATCTAAAATAGCTCGGGCACAACTCGTAGCTCAATTCTTAATACCTACCCATACTGTAACACTATACTAGACCTAAGCTAACATTAATAAAATAAAAAAAAAGGGTACGACTAAAATCACATTATCTCCTCCCTAACAAGCCCTCTTACAAACATAGACGCTTACACTGCATGAACTTCACCCACCCCCTTTATCCATTAACAAGTAAATAGCATGTCCCTAAATCACTTTGAGGAGTGTAACTAATCAGTAGATATAATCCCCAACAAACTAACCCAGTAACACTAACAACGCGGGGTCGCAGAAATACCTGGATTAGAACCTAGGCGCGGAGAAAACCCTCTCAGGGCTGAGGGACCCAGTAGGTCTTCCCAGATCATCCGTCTAGGAGAAGGAAAACTCTGAAACTAAACCAAAGGGGAGAGAGGCCTCTTCAGTCTTGGATGACAACCTTCCTAGAGCTGGTGACTCAAACAAATTCACCGGTTTGCAAACCTAAATTGCTTAAGGAGTAGATAGGCTCTGTCTATCGCCCGGCTTCCATACTCCTTCTTTGCCTATTAGTCAAGCGCAGAGACACTATCTCAGTGATTCGACAGAAACACCCAGCGGTAGATCTTGTTTCCTGGCTAGGGCAATGAACGCCGTTCTTCCCCATTCCCAGCATGCCCCACCCCTATAACTGAACATTTGGGAGTGATTGAGTATAAGATATGCCTGAGCGGTTAGATTGGGTTGACCTTCTTCTAAAGGGTTGAGGGTACCGGATTGACAGTTCCTGGCTGCTGTTCCCGACTGGTAGTACAGGAGCCCTAACTCTTTGGTAGCGCTTAGAGCGGCTGCTCCATCAACAGTTGAATAATATCGGGTTGTTTGCAGTGCCATGACGCGCATGGAAAGGGACCCTGCACTCATCCCCGGTGGGCTTTCCTGAGGCCACAATCCTAATTGGAGAAAGGTCAGCTGATGGTCTACTTGTGATGCATGTCTGAAGCTCCGCATAACCTCTTGTTTAGCTCCCCCTTACCGAAACTCTTAAAAAAAAATATGACGACAGTACAATCTAAAAATAAGCTTAAACCAGGATTAGGGACAAACAAATTCAACTTGCCTCCTCCCTTGAGGCTCTCATTCACAAATATCCGTGGGCTTAGAACTAACTTAGCTGATGTTGAAGCATTTCTCTTAACAAATACCCCGGATATCTTAGCACTAAGTGAGACTAACCTACACTCCTCCATTCCCTCTAACCACTTTAACATGCCTGGATATCTCCCACTCTGCCGTAAGGACTCTGACAGACATATGCACGGACTTGGAGTTTACATTCGTAATACCCTTCCCTTGACTAGAGAAACAAACCTAGAAACAGATGATCAAGCCTTTATGTGCTTTAGACTAAACGTGCAACACAGTATTAGCTACTATTATTTTCTCTACCGCTCTCCCTCGACTCAGGACTGCTCCATAATAAACAAAGTATCTGACAGCATAGACACGGCACTGTCCCTCGACACTAGCGCACAAATACATGTGTTTGGTGACTTTAATGTCCACCACAAAAACTGGCTTGGATTCTCTACTCACACAGATGCAGCGGGCAGCACAACCCATAGCTTCGCTATATCTCACTCCCTATCACAAATTGTTACGTTTCCAACCCGTTTCCCTGACCAGCAAGAACAACACGCATCACTTCTAGATCTGTTTTTGACCACAGTTCCCGATGACTGCATAGCGAAGGCCCACAGCCCACTCGGGAACGCTGATCATGCAGTGATAATGGTTGAAATCGCCCTAAACTCTAGTCCCAAAACTGAAGAGCCAGTGCTCAAAACAACGAGATATTATAATAAGGCTGACTGGGAAGCCATCAGGGAACTAATTAGAGATGCTCCATGGAAAAATATTTTCTCTCTCCCTGCTGAACAGTGTGCAAACGAGACCACTGACTGGTTCAAAACTGCAATCGAAGCGCATGTTCCCATGCGGAAATTTTATAGTAAGCCCCACTCTCCCCAATGGTTTACGTCGACTTGTGCAACTGCCATTACTCAAAAGCAGCATGCATACCGTAGGTTTAACCGACATAAGTCCAGTTCAAACAGACTGAAGTATATAGAAGCTAGAAATAACGTTAAGAAAGAAATAGCGACAGCTAAGAGAGAATTTACGGAAACCACTAAAAAGCGCATCGAAGCACAAAAACTAGGAACTCGAGACTTCTGGAAAATCTACAACAGTGTAGTAAATAATGGGCAATCAGCAATTCCCCCACTAACCAACAATCACGAGGTTGTCTCCTCAGCAACCGACAAGGCTAACATGCTTGCCAGTCGGTTTGCCTCAAACTCCACACTGGACCCTTCCAACCACCCCCTACCTGACTTTCCTATGCGGACAGACGCCACACTAGACGATCTGAAAACCACCCCTGCTCAGGTGCATGCTATCATAAAAAACCTTGACACATCAAAAGCATGTGGACCCGATCTTATCCCAGCTGTGCTATTAAAAAAGTGCTCAGCCGAAGTAGCTCCAGTTCTCTCCAAACTCTACAACAAATGTCTTAATGAAGCTTGCTTTCCGGGCTGTTGGAAAACTGCTTCTGTTGTACCAGTATTCAAGAATTCTGGCGAAAGGACAGACCCATCAAATTATCGCCCCATTAGCCTCCTCCCACTTTTTGCCAAAATATTTGAGACCATAATTAACCATGCTCTAGTCCATCATCTTACAGATGCTAAACTACTGACTGACAAACAATATGGATTTAGACAAGCCCGTTCCACAGCAGACATCCTCACCGTGATCTCTGAACGTATATACCAATCACTGGACAAAGCGGGGGAAGGCAGAGCGGTAGCTCTAGATATATCTAAGGCTTTTGACAGGGTATGGCATGAGGGTCTCCTCAGGAAGATTAGATCTTACGGTATCACTGGTAGAATACTTAACATAATTAAATCCTTCTTAGATAAGAGAAAAATCCAGGTAGTCCTCGACGGTCGCACATCTAAACAATATGATATAAATGCGGGAGTGCCCCAGGGTTCTATCCTTGGACCTCTATTGTTCCTGATATTCATAAATGACCTCCCCGACAACATTGCCTCTGAGATGGGTATATATGCTGATGACACTACACTCTATGGCAGACACGACAGGAAGACGAATGAACACATTTCTAAAGAAATGGCAGAAACACTAGAGGAAGACCTCCAATCTGTAGTGGAATGGGGACAAAAGTGGTTGGTCGCGTTCAATGCTACCAAGACTAAACTAGTTTCATTCAATAATTACAAGAAACCCTCTCTACCACCAATAGCAATGGCCAACGACCCTTTATCTGAGAGTCCATCTTTCAAACTCCTTGGCCTAACGTTCACAGGAAACATGAGTTGGAACAATTACATTGAAGGCATTGCCAGGGCCGCTGCAAGAAAGGTAGGCTCTCTCTACCGTGCTAGAAAACTACTAACACCCGAAAGTATCCTGTACCTCTATAAGGCCACCATTCGCCCATGTATGGAGTATTGCTGCCACATCTGGGCTGGTGCATCTGCTACTAGTCTCTCGCTCCTTGACAAGGTTCAAAAGAGAGTCGCAAATCTGATAGGCCCTGAACTGGCATCTAAGCTTCAGCCTCTGTCCCATCGACGAAATATTGCATCCCTCTGCCTGTTCTACAAGTATTTTAGTGGTGAATGCTCTGATGAACTGCAATCACTTGTGCCCCCACGACGCGAGCACCCTCGACAAACCCGACAGGCTACTAGATCCCACCCCCACACTGTAGAGGTCCCTAGATGTAAAAGATCTTTTTACTCCAATAGTTTCTTCCCCAGAACCGCAAGACTCTGGAATTCCATTCCAGGTCCCTGCTTCCCCAACAGTACTGACGTGCAGAAGTTCAAGTGTAACGTGAACCGACACCTTGCTGCCCAAATCCCTACATAGTACCCCAGTAGTTGTTGCCCCTGATAGTAGCCCCCTACACCAAAGTGGCAATTTGCCTTGTTTGGGGTGAAAATGTAATAAAAAAAAAAAAAAAAAAAAAAAATATATATATATATCCGTGTGTTAGAAACTTTTCATTTTAAATTCTACGCAATTATGCAGAATGTAGAACTATGCATAAATTTAAATGAGCCTAAGAGTTAATTATTTATTATTATTATTATTATTGTTGTTGTTGAAACAGGCCGTCTACCATTGATTTTGCGCTGACAGCGACCGTTGGTCTTCGCTGGAATTTGAGGGACATCACCTGTCCTCTTCAAGTTTTCCATCCTCCTTGATTAATCACGACATTAGTGTTTTTATGTGTGTGTTTGTTCATCTAAGTTCGTTTGGTTTCTGGTAGTTACAGTCATCTTCGACTCGTGTAATTATTTTTATATTGTATATTATTTTGATCTATTTAAATTTCTATGGTTGGTCGGCAGTTATGCGGGGTTGTTTCTGCGTTCGAGGATTTTCTTTCACTTTTGATATTTTTCATCAATGTCGTACATTGTGTGATGTTGATCCTCTCTTTTATTCCAACTCATCTGTCTTGTTTCCAGGATTTTCGTCTATCTTAAGTTTCAAAAGTCGCCCGATTGTCGATATGGTAACGTCATGCATACTGACGAGTAAAATGTAAAAGAAAACATATAAACGTCTATGATATTAAAAGTATAATAAAATTATTGATTTATTACAAAAATAATTATTAGGTTGGTGCAAAAATAATGTCGTTTTTATATATATAGTTGAACGTCAAAAACGACATTATTTTTGCACCAACCTAATATATGTGTGTGGCGTGTATTGGAGTTAAATATCGGACTCTTCAGAGTCAAAAGTGCCTTTGTCGCTGAGTTTGACTCCTTCGACCGGCAGTAATAATCGGTTCATACACTGATGATTGCATAAGAATGAAAACCAATAATAATTAATAATTATTTGTGAAAGTAAAGCCACCCTTAACTAGGACATGGTCTCTTTAAGAGAATTATAATAAGCTGTCGGCCTGAACGTTTAGCAATGTTTCGACGTCTGCCGTTGAACATGATCTGACTAACTTTCGATATTTATCTACTTACTTCAACATGTTACATATAACTTAATTCTCTTTCCTTGCCTGTGATAATTTTAGGTCGCCTGGAGGTTGAATACTAGAGTGCAAAATCAAAAATAACGTTGTGGCCAGGTTCGAATCATTCGAATGGCAGTAACTATCACGTGTAGGCAAAAATGATTATATATATATATATATATATATATATATATATATATATATATATATATATATATATATATATATATATATAACTTTATTCCATTGGCAAAATTTTAGAATAATTGTAAAGAAGTGAACCATAGCGGAAATTCAGTCGACTAAAATAAGATGGAAAACGGGGTGAGGAAAAAGGGGGAAATGGGGGAAGTTACATGTAATAAATGTACAATTCAGTAAAATAAACAAAGCGATTAAAAACAAGATCATTAAAATACACCCGAAGCGCTTTCGTTCAGACTAACTTTTCAAGGGTATTTTTTATTTTTTAGAATATTTGGTAGTGGAATAGAGTAACGATAAAGTTTAACGATCTTGTTTTTAATGGACTTATTTATTTTACTGAATTGTACATTTGTTATATGTAACTGCCCCCATTTTTTCCCCTTTTCCTCACCCCGTTTTCCATCTTATTTTAGTCGATTGAATTTCCGCTATGGTTCTTTTTTTTTACATAGGCATCACCACATTATCAAGGCCAAGAGGCCACTCAAGGATAAGGGTTAAAGAGTGTACAGTAGAAATTGGACATTATAGTAATCATTAGTAATGAAAATTTGGTAAAGTTGATAACTTATATGGAACGGCTAATCAAGAACTTATTTACGTTAGACTTGAAGACAACCATATTGTAGTCAGCCGGAAAGCAGGAAAACGGAAGACAATTCCACAGGCGTGCAGTTCTAGAAAAAAAAAATTCTTCTTTATAATATATATATATATATATATATATATATATATATACACACATATATATATATATATATATATATATATATATATATATAATGTTGGAGACAGGACGGTCTGCAGTGCGATAGACGATCCCGTCTCCATGTGTGTAATGGTGGATGTATTTAATGGTAGAAAAATTGAAAAGACGAAAGGTCGCATAATGAAGACGAAAATATACCGTTATATATCAACGAAACAAATGCAATTTATTTGCATAAATATACAGGAAAGAGTGATAAAAATGATAGAAAGAATAAGAGTTCATTGAAAGATGAGTAACGTTACTTGCGGTTGACTGGCTAGTCGGGAACGCGGTGGTGGCTCATGGCTCCACCGGAGCGGTGTTTGTCACATCTTGACTGGTCGAGCGTTCAGCGAAAAAGAGCGTGAAATATGAGAAACAGGAAGTGACGTAGCTAGGTCGCTCTCCTGAGTTAAAGGACGACAATCGAGTAAGGCTGAGAGTTTTCAACTCCCACAATGCTCCCTTCCTAGTTAGCTGGAAGCTAGAGAAAAGAAAATTGGAGAAAAGTATGCATGTGCGTGTGTGTCCACTGTATAGAAAACGAGAGAGATTTTTTTATTTATTAAATAGAAGGGTGTAAAGATAGAGTTGCGACGTTAAAGGATATCAGGAAAAAAGGTGTGCAAACTTGTACCACTGTGGAATGGTCACAGGAATGACGTTATGAGTTTGAGTGCAAGTGTTGCGGTCATAGACTGTATTGTCACGGAGTCTATGAAGCGTGCGCAATGGTCAGCACGGTGGGTTGAAGTTGGTTCGCGTTGGTCGCGAATGTGTCGACTACACGCTTACGGTCACAAGTGGGTCTGCGAGGAAATTTGTCCGTCCGTAGAGAACGGTGTCAACGTTGTTCAGGTGCTCGGGCGTACTCAGTGGGTCGGTACGGTCTGAACGTCCAGGATGAGTGTATCAGTGTGCATGATGCAGCTTACTCATGTTAGCTGGAGAACTTCAGTGAGGTGAGGTAAATCGCGAAATCCAGGAGTGTACAGTGTTTGGTAAACATCTTTGTGTTGGTAGTCCCGTTTGTTGCTAAAAAAGGTTGATATCCTGTGAGGTGTTGCTAGAAAGGATTGATATGCCGTGGAGAGGCTTGATGCGCGTAACATGACGCTGGAGAGGCTTGTTGTCGCTTTTTCCTTTCCATAATTGTGGAAAACTGGAGTTGAAATAGCGTGAGAGTTGCTATTTGAGTTTTGCAGTGGGCTTGTTGCCACACGTTCTCCATGATGAAATTGAAAGCTGAAATATTTTTTTTATATTAGCACATGGCAAAAAAAAAAAATATATTTCGATAAAGTGAAGAAAGTTTAAAGTTTTGATACGTAGGTAAAACGCGTGTGTGACAATGTTTTAAGACTTCGTCGTCCACAGCAAAATTCATACATAATTTCTGGCGTTGAAAATACGTGGAAAACACGTTGAAATTGCTATTGAAGTTGTTAGGAACCTCGTTCAAATAAGGAAGTAATGTTCATTCGTTGTAGCAGTGGATGCATGTCGCTGGAGTTACGTCTGTGCTATAGGGTGACGTTCGTTCGTTGCAGGTGCTCGTTACATGTGCGTAATCATGTCTCTTCGTGCGAAGTGTTTCTCGGCTGAGGTAAACAAGAACTGGTCCTCGGAAAATAGTTTTGTTGAACAAACTGATTATTAAGAATGAAGGCAACAGGAAAATTTGACCTTTCAGGTTCTCGAGGTCATATTTTGCTTCGATTATAACAGAGAACAGAATAAAAAAGTTTGAGTTAAATGACGCGAAAAGAATGTCTAAGAATATTTCAGGGAGCGCGTTATAATCAGGACGTCATTAAAATTATTTTCTCGATTGGGTTATAAAGGAAATGTGCATCGTTTGCGAGAAAAATCGAAATGTTCGTGAAAATAGTAGTCCGTTGGTATCGTCGAAATTTTAACAGACATTGTTGTTCAAAAATACGCTTCGTTATAAAAAATGTGAAGAAGATAATAATGTCTATATTTTTTTTTAGTGGGTGAATATAGATAAAACTTATTGTTCTCTTTTTATTATTATTATTATTATTATTATTATTATTATTATTATTATTATTATTATTATTATTATTTAGGCTGCGACAAAAAAATTTTTTTTTTCGAGGTGATTTATTTACATTTATCTGTCCACGAGTAGTAAGAAAAAAAGATGGCGGGCGATAGATAATTGACGCACGTGCGTTTAGACGTAAAGTTGAAAATGCAATTTTGGAAATTGTGTTTTTTTTTTCTTTTTTGAGTATATTTCGCTGATTATTTAACGATATAACGGCATATTACATTTGCGACAGTGAGGACGTTTTAAAAATGTTTTTGGGAACAAAGATTGTTCAGCGTTCGTTAGGTCACCATTTGAAGAAATATCACGTCGGCGGTCTACCAGAATATTGGGGACAGGACGGTCTGCAGTGCGATAGACGATCCCGTCTCCATGTGTGTAATGGTGGATGTATTTAATTGTAGAAGAATTGAAAAGACGAAAGGTCGCATAATGAAGACGAAAATATACCGTTATATATCAACGAAACAAATGCAATTTATTTGCATAAATATATACAGGAAAGAGTGATAGAAAGAATAAGAGTTCATTGAAAGATGAGTAACGTTACTTGCGGTTGACTGGCTAGTCAGGAACGCGGTGGTGGCTCATGGCTCCACCGGAGCGGTGTTTGTCACATCTTGACTGGTCGAGCGTTCAGCGGAAAAGAGCGTGAAATATGAGAAACAGGAAGTGACGTAGCTAGGTCGCTCTTCTGAGTTAAAGGGTGACAATCGAGTAAGGCTGAGAGTTTTTGACTCCCATATATATATATATATATATATATATATAAATATATATATATATATATATATATATTTATTAATTATTTAATTATTTATTAAAGCCCCCTCCCCTCTTTGGTAGAACACTGTCGTAAATGAATCTCAACCACTGCTTAATTAGCTATAAAGCGAGGCTCGCTGTTTGTTTATAAATAAACCAGCAGCTTAAGCAATCTAAAAGTGGTGGGAGAGTGTTTTTAATGGATATTTGATGAGGTCATTTACGAGCACCGATACAATGGATCAGAGCTTAGAACTACCGACTATCAACGCGTTGGTTGTAGGTTCAATCCTCGGCTAGGGAAAGGTTCTAGTCTAGCTGCTCTGATGAGTTCTGATACTATAATATTACGCTGAAGATCTATGCCAACAGTAATATTTTACATTTGAAAGAGTCCGCTGTCGGATTTCCACAGGTCCCGCTAGTTTCGATTAAACATATATATATATATATATATATATATATATATATATATATATATATAGAGAGAGAGAGAGAGAGAGAGAGAGAGAGATAAAGAGAGTAATGGTGAACCGCCTTACACGTGTTTCATTGTGGTGATAGGAAATATGGTTTATATTACCATCATTGTACTACTCAAAGACAAACTAATAAATAATTACATTATTAAATAGATTAAATAAAAAAATATAGGATGCTTAAGTTAAGGCGGACGGAAATCGGAAAAAGTTTGTAAATATTTACTAATAGGTGATGTTTCTAGTTTATAATAAATAACTCCCCTCTCACACAAACAAAACAAAAAATATCAAATCCAATGAGAGAATTTCTTACGTGCGCGGAAGAGAGAGAGAGAGAGAGAGAGAGAGAGAGAGAGAGAGAGAGAGACGTGCACCTTAAAGTAATGTCTATTTAAATAAGACGAATGATTCCATGAAAGGTATTTTTCTTATTGTTTTAGAATGAAACGTACACTATTTCCCACTGTTTTATTTACTATCATTTATGTGGTTTGTGGTACAAGAGTGGCAGTATCACCAAGAGACGCATGAAAGGGAAAATAATGATGGAGGAAAATGAAGAGAAAGATAGGACGCACACTGCATTCATAGAACCTCAATATACATGGGTTAAACACCTATAAAATTGAAAAAAGAAAAAGTTACCAAAATTGTGGTTTATTTTTTTATGATCATTGCTGTTCCGAATAAATTGGTTCGATTTATTTTTTATTTTAGATAATGCATAATAGTAAGAAAAATTAAAATGACAGATCTATTATATTTCAAAAGAGGGCAGATTGTCGGTGGTCGTATCACACCTGCTACTGTAACGGAAGTGCCCTCGATGGTGGCTGTATCAAGAGGAACTATGAAAATAAGATCTCCGAAAATAAACAAAAACATACAAAACAGAACAAAAACAAAAAAAAAAAAACTTCTCTAAACAAAATTCTAGACGAAAATCGAAAGTCTGAAAGAGCTCGTAGAGCCCTTGTAAGGATCGTGAGGAATGACCACACAACTACGGCATAGAGAATTATAGCAAAGTTTAACAATACTTTGAATAATCCCGTGTCAAAAAAATATGTTCGCCGACGGCTTCACAAGGTTGGATTTCATGGAAAGGCTGTCATCAGAACCAACTACATTCGATTCTTTTTATTTATTTTGTCCAACACGTATATTTCATTAATTTGTCCAACTCGTATATTTCACTAACTTGTCCAACTCGTATATTTCATTAAATTGTCCAACTCGTATATTTCACTATTTTTTCCAACTCGTATATTTCACTATTTTGTCCAACACGTATATTTCATTAATTTGTCCAACTCGTATATTTCACTAACTTGTCCAACACGTATATTTCACTAATTTGTCCAACACGTATATTTCATTAATTTGTCCAACACGTATATTTCATTAACTTGTCCAACTCGTATATTTCACTAATTTGTCCAACTCGTATATTTCACTAACTTTTCCAACACGTATATTTCACTAATTTGTCCAACACGTATATCTCATTAATTTGTCCAACTCGTATATTTCACTAATTTGTCCAACTCGTATATTTCACTAATTTGTCCAACTCATATATTTCACTAATTTGTCCAACTCGTATATTTCACTAATTTGTCCAACACGTATATTTCATTAATTTGTCCAACTCGTATATTTCACTAACTTGTCCAACACGTATGTTTCATTAATTTGTCCAACTCGTATATTTCACTAATTTGTCCAACTCGTATATTTCATTAATTTGTCCAACTCGTATATTTCACTAAATTGTCCAACTCGTATATTCCATTAATTTGTCCAACTCGTATATTTCATTAATTTGTCCAACTCGTATATTTCACTAAATTGTCCAACTCGTATATTTCATTAATTTGTCCAACTCGTATATTTCACGAAACAAAAAGATGATATTAAATGTGTGGTTATTGTTTACTAAGTTCTCACTACATCAGGGGTAGACATGGAGTCAGTTTAATGTTTTAGTTGTATACAAAATCTCCATAAACGTATTTATTTCCCTCTTTAATTGACGGTCTTATATACGCGGGTCGTTCCAGAAGTAAAGACTCCTTTCTTTTTAAAGATGTAATATCGATAATTTTCCAAGTGTTTACGAGGGTCGTTCGAAATATAAAGCTTCCTATTTTATTTAACTCAAAAAATTGAAGAGCAACGAAGACGGAAGTAATACCATTAAAGCAAGCAACTTTTATTTGGTTCAGAATTTATTTTTCTATATAGTCACCACAATTCTCCATACACTTTTACCAGCGATGAACGATGGCTGTGCATGGGCATCCGGAGCGCGTTTTCTCATACAAGGGTCGTTTCAAAAGCAAAGCCTCCTATTCTTTCCATCCGCTTTCCATGCACTTTTGCTAGGAATTCAACGACGCATTTCTGCTTCTGACGCACGTCCATGGCAGGAGTTGAGTTCACGAAAAATTAAAAGATCACATAAAATATGTATTTGTTTAATCTTTCTATTGCAAACATTGGCGGTGTGAGACTAATAAACAACCTCTGTCATGGACATGCGTCAGAAGCAAAGGTGTGTCATTGGATTTCTAGCAAATGTGCATTGAGAATGGTAGTCACTATGTAGAAAAATCAATTCTGGAGCATATATGCTCGCTCGTTTAATGGCACCACTCCCGTCTTCGTAGCCCTTCAACGTTTTGAGTTAAATAAAATAAGAAGTTTTACTTTTAGAACGGCCCTCATAAAACTCTTTTAATGATTTGGAAATTATCGATATTATTTTTTATAGAAATAGAATTAAAGCTAGGAAATCCATCTTTAGATTTTTTAAAACTCCATTTTCATCTCAAACAAGACACAGAGTTTCATTTTAATGTAGGGGGCTACTATCGGGGACATAAGTTGTAGGGATACTATGTAGGAAGTTGAGCAGTGAGATGTTTGTTCACATTACACTTGAACATCTGCATGTCACTACAGTTGGGAAAGCAGGAACCTAGAGATTTCTACTGTGTAAGGGTGGGATTTTGCTGCTTGTCGACTTTGACGGAGTATTTACGTTGAGAGGGTACAAATGCTTGTAGTTCGTCATAGCATTCACCGTTAAAATACTTGTAGAACAGGTAGTGAGATGCAACATTTCGTCGATGAGACAGAGGCCGAAGCTTAGATGACAGTTCAGGACCTATCAGGTTAGCGTCTCTCTTTTGAACCCTGTCCAGGAGCGAGAGATGCACCAGCCTAAATATAACAATACTCCATAATGGATGAATGGTGGCGGTGGCCTTGTAGAGGTGCATGGTACTTTCAGGTGTAAGTAACTTTCTAGCAGAGAGCCCACCTTCCTCGAAACGGCCCTGGCAATGCTCTTAATGTATCTGTTCCAACTCATGTTCCCTGTGAATGTTAAGCCGAGGAGGTTGAAAGAAGTACTTTCAGGTAATTTATCTTTAGCCATAAGTACTGGTGGTAAATTGTAATTGTTAAAGGAAACAAGCTTAGTCTTAGCAACATTGAATGTGACCATCTATTTTTGTCCCATTCCACTACAGACTGGAAATCTTCCTCTAGTGTTTCTGCCATTTCCTTAGATATTTGTTCATTTGTTTTTCCCCGTGTCTGTTATACAACGTGGTGTCATCAGCAAATATACCCATTTCAGAGACAATTTTATCAGGGAGGTCATTTATGAATATTAGAAATAATGAAGGTCCAAGGATAGATACCTGCATTTATATCATATTGTTTAACTGTACCACCGTCGATGTTAAGTATTCATCCAGTGATACCGTATGATCTAATTTTTCTGAGAAGACCATCGTGCCATACCCTGTCAAAAGCCTTAAATATATCTAGGGCTACCACTCTACCCTCCCTTGATTTGTCCAGTGTATGTATATACGTTCAGATTACAGTTAGAATATCTGCTGTAGAACGGGCTTGCCTAAATCCATATTGTTGGTCAGTCAGAAGGTTAGCAGTTGTAAGGTGATGGACTAGAGCTTGATTAATTATGGACTCAAATATTTTGGCGAAAAGCGGGAGGAGGCTAATGGGGCTATAATTTAATGGGTCAGTTGTTTCGCCAGAATTCTTGTTAACTGGTACCACAGAAACAGTTTTCCAGCAGCCAGGAAAGCAAGATTCGTTAAGGCATTTGTTGTTAAATTTGGAGAGGACTGGAGCAACCTCAGCGAAGCATTTTTTAATAGCACAGCCGGGATGAGATCAGGTCCACATGCTTTTGTCAAGATTTTTTTATGATAGCATGCACCTGAGAGGAGGTGATTTTCAAATCGTCTAGTGTGGCATCTGCCCACTAAATAGGGAGGGAGAGGTTTGCTGGGTCCACTGTGGAATTTGAGGCAAACCGACTGGCAAGTATGTTAGACCTCCCACTTGCCGTGCAAACAACCTCATGATTGTTGCATAATGGGTGAATTGTTGATTGCCCATTATTTACTACACTGTTGTAGATTTTCTAAAAAGCACAGATTTCTAATTTCTGTTCTTCCATGCGTTTTCTGGTGGTTTCAGTATATTCTCTCTAAGCTGTCGCTATTTCTTTCTTACAATTACTTCCAACTTCTATAAACTTTTGTCTGTTTATACTAGACTTAGGTCGGTTAAATCTGCAGTACGCATTCTGCCTTTGAACTATAGAATTTCCGCTTCAATTGTCGTTTTAAACCATTCAATGTTTCTCATTTGCGCACTGTTCAGCGGAAAGGGAAAAGATATTTTCCCATGGGGCATATCTGATGATTTTATACTAAATATTGGACTAAACGAACTTTGATATTTGACGGGCTCACCCGATTTTGCTACTGATTTATTCAGACTGTTTGTCTTTAACAAAATCTACATTTCTCTTCTTTGATAAGGTTTTCATAGCGATAACGCTTTGTTTATCATGAGGTCTATTAAATGCATTAAGATGAAAAGAAGGAAAATTACTACACAATTCGCAAGTAATTTCTACTTATGTATAAAATACACTTTGTCTTTGAATGAATGTGTTTTTGTGTGAGAGTTCGTTTCCTATGGATTCTAAAACGGCCAAGCCGATTTTTTTTCTGAAATTTTACACAAATGTACATTATATGTTTGAAAGTGTCCTTGGATAGGTTTTATATTGGAATAACTTCGATAAATATCGAATATCGATTATTGGAAAAATCCAATTAAAGAAGACACAGTCCAATTTTGACAAGTGTTAACACCTTTATACAGCCTAACATCACGAGTGCACTTGAAAAGTTTTATCACCACACAAACAGAAAGCCCCTGCGTATGAAATCAACAGTAAATTTTTTGATAAGACAAAAGTGCGTTTGAAATGAATGTTTCTGTTTAGAGCACAATTGAACCATGATACTTAACGTTTGCATTTTGAACTTTAATCGTGTACATAGTAAAATAAATCTAGTTCTAGAGAGAAAGGGGGGATTGAACGGAAAAAGAAAATGCAAGAAAAATTGAAGGTATAATGTAGGAAGAAAAGGAAAAAGAAAAAGAGTGAGAAAAAGAAAGCGATAGGGAGAGGGAAGTAGATCTACAGGGGAGAGTATGAGATAGAAAGAGAGAAGGGGTGGAAATAAGAGGCAGAGAGACAGAAAAGGTGGAAAGAATGAAATACAAATTTAGGTTGATATAAAAACTAGAAAAAGATAAAAAAGAGGAAATAGAAAGGAAGACGTAGAGAGAGCGAAGGAAATGGCGAGAGAGAAAGAGAGGAGGTGAAGAAGAGGGAAAGAGAGAGAAGGAAAAAATAGAGATTAAATTCATTGTTATTTATAAGCTAAAAAATGAATCCACACTAAAAAAAAAAAAATCCAACGGCAATTTTCTTTAGTTCTGTTTCACTGCCAAGAGTTTGTCCCCAATAATCCGCTCTGCACAGATAATCTCTCCTCATCAGTGCGGATAAATTAAGTTAATCCGTTCAATTATGAACCCAGCTGTTTACATAAGTTCTAATCTGATTTTATAAATTAGTTTTTATCGGGTTTATTTTTATCCAACATTTTGTTAATTACTCAATAAAACTGCACGAAAGTTGCGATGTTATCACCGTTATATGAATTAATACGAATTAATAAGAATTACTTTATAGTATATATCTATCCGTCTATATATTTATATACTTAGCATTATGATAAAGAATCGATATCATTACTAAAATACTGATTAAATCTTTAAGTAAAGAATTTACGTAGAAAATTAGTCATTAAGCTACGGTTGAATCTTTCAAGAAAACTAGTAGGTCATCCGGCCTTTCCTGGTCGTAAAATCCGCTTATAAATGATATTTTAATTCATGTAGCTTTCATATTTACAACTATAGAATTAAATGCAACTCGGGCCGGGATCAAAGTATAGTATCTGTTCCGGCAGATACTGCAAGCAAAGACCATATGTGGAGGAAACAACACATATAAGACCTTGGTCAATGTAGGGGCAACTCTTCATACCAATTGTCACTATCCAGCTCCCTTTTTTTTTTTAACTGATACCGAGTATGAATATGTATTTCTCTTTTTTTTTCATTTGGAAATTTTAAATCCGGTGAAATGCGGAATCGGTTGCCCTTTTTTTCCTTTCTTCTTCTTCCCTTTTTTGTGTTGCTCATTAATATAAACCGCGAGAAAATATTAGTATAATTTAAATGGTTGTAAATTGTTTTCACGAGGAGCGTTTCGAAAAGTAACGCCTTCTATTTTTTAATTTTGCTCGAATGGATCAGAGGATATTGCAAATTGTATTGTTATAATTACAGAATTTATGCATTTGTGACCTGGAAGTTCCGTCTCTCTGTTTCATATATTGACAGAGTAAAACTCTAAAAACGCAACACTACTATGGGCGTGCACCAGAAGCAGAGATGCTAAAATGTATAGATCACCCTTTCATAGTGTATTTTTACGTTTAAGAAAATATAATGTAAGCTTGCTTTATTTAAAATAAAATGTTCAAATTCTATGAATTCTATATATATATATATATATATATATATATATATATATATATATATATATATATATATATAATAATATTCATCTTCACCAATTTGGTACCCACACATGGGAAGCGGCATATACATTGTTTAAAATATAATTATCCACTGACAGGTATATATATATATATATATATATATATATATATATATATATATATATATATATATATATATATATATATATATACCTGTCAGTGGATAATTATATTTTAAACAATGTATATGCCGCTTCCCATGTGTGGGTACCAAATTGGTGAAGATGAATATTATTCCCACATCGCATTTAGGTAAAAATGCACGTACATATGAATAATCGAATTCATTCAAAAGGTATCGCGAAAAAAAAAATCTCTCTCTTTCTCTCTCTCTCTCTCTCTCTCTCTCTCTATATATATATATATATATATATATATATATATATATATATATATATATATATATATATATATATATATATATATACGAAGAATTCCAAAGAGAACATCACTTTTATCGGCACTTCGACAGCATATTTTATGTCACCTTACAAAGATTAAAATCACAAAACTTTATTTCCAATTGTGATTAAAATGTATAAAATGTTAGACTTAAGCTTAAGGGATCTTAAGAATAAATTGAGATCAGGGGGAATTTTCTTAATTGGTGTCTAATAACTATAGATGAACTAAATGAAAATCTGAAAAATTTACTTGTTTTAATTTTTCGTATTATCACCCCCCCCCCACAATAAAAACGTTAAAATATTCCAATGAAATTTTGTAAATATTTATTAACTAGCATGGGTGCCCGGTGTTGCCCGGGTATTTGGAGGTGTATGTTCATCAAAAAAAAAAAAAAAAAAAGCGGTCAATTCTTTTAAAATTCGACCCCTATTATGACCACTTTAAAGTTATTTTTTGGAGCTCAACTTAAGTTATTAAGTTAGATCCATGTCCAAGAAACCTATATCTAAAATTTCAAGTGTTTATACCCAAAATTGTCGGAGGAGTTTGGTAGAGTTCTCAAAGGTTAATCGTTGAACTGTGACCCCTTCATAGCTACATTTCTGACCGAAAACGGATTACAAAGATTTTCCCAAATCTCAGTACCCTGTATATCAAATTTCGAGTCTGTAGACTGAAAATTGACAGAGTTATTGCGTAGGGAAATGTACTCAGACACACACACAGACACACACACAGACACTTTCACTTTTATAGATATATAGATTAATGTCTAATTGCTATCGTTAAAATTTTACAAAAATCTGCAGCATTTGATTAAAAAAAAAAGGTTCTCACCTCTGGCCTACAAAACTGCTTGAGTATGTTATTCTCTCTCAGGGGGACTTCAGTCGCCTACCAAGAAATGACCCTTTCTTAGAGAGAAGGAGAAGCCTATGTGTGTGTGACAAGGACGTTAGGGATGTGGAAGTCTTGGAAAGAAACCTTGTTCTTGGAAATTCTGTTTGATGTCAGGTAAATGGAGAAAGGCACGGAACCTAAACGTGTGCATTGAGTAATGAGAATGCTGTCTGTGAATTAAGTTTTCAATGAACTGAATGACCGAGGATATGCATGCAGTCGAAATTCGTTTTTTTAGGGGGAGAGGCGTTAACGATATCAGTGGTAGATATTTTCAAGTTTTAATCTATGGCGAGTAAGACTTATCCTATTATTGGAAATTGGACTATTTTAAAAAAAAAATTAACCAAAAAATAAAACTAGAAAAGTCTGTAGTCTGAGATTATTTGTCTGGTTTCTAAACTCCACAAGATAATTAAACGAAAATAACCTAAAGAGAAAAAGAAAAACAAAAAGGGAGAGAGAGAAAGAGAATAGAATATATTTACACATATATAAATAGAAAAATAGAGTAAAAGAGAGTGAGAAGCAGTATATATATATATATATATATATATATATATATATATATATATACATATATATATATATAATCATGAGTTTTAGTTTCGATTCCTATTCAAGCAGATGGGCCCAATATATATATATATATATATATATATATATATATATATATATATATATATATATATATATGTGTGTGTGTGTGTGTGTGTGTGTGTATAAAGAGAGAGAGAGAGAGAGAGAGAGAGAGAGAAAGAGCGAGAGCGATAGAGAGAACAGATAGACACTAAAAATAACAGAGAGAGAAATAAAATAAAAACGACAGAAAAAGAAAAAGGAGTTTAGAGAAATAGAGAAAGAGTAGAATGTATATATATATATATATATATATATATATATATATATATATATATATATATATACAGAGAGAGAGAGAGAGAGAGAGAGAGAGAGAGAGAAAGAGAGAGAAAGTATAATATATAAGAGAGAAAAAACACCTTCACATAGATATAAAGAAAGGGAAAGCGAAATCTATATATCTATAAAAGTGAAGGTGTCTGTCTGTCTGTCTGTCTGTCTGTCTGCCTGTGTGTCTGTCTGTCTGTGTACATTTCCCTACGCAATAACTCTGTCAATTTTTAGTCTATAGACTCGAAATTTGAAATACCGGGTACTGAGATTTGGGAAAATCGATGTGACGGGTGTCAGCCAGAAATTTGGCTGTTAAGGGGTCAAATTTCAACGATTTGACCTTTAAGAACTCTACCAAACTCCTCCGACAATTTTGGGTCTAGACACTTGAAATTTTAGATATAGGTTCCTTGAACCTGGATCTAACTTAATAAAGTGATTTGAGCCCGAAACTATAAATTTTAAGGGGTCATAATAGGGGTCAAAGTTTTAAAAAATTAACCATTTTTTTTGTTTTTTTGCTTTTTTTTGCAGAGCATACACCTCCAAACACCCGAGCAACGCCGGGCACCCCTGCTAGTATATCTATATAAATAAAAATGTAAATGTATGTTTGTTACTAACCAATAATCTAGATAACCACTGGACCGATTGCTTCGACATTTTGGTATAGTATTTTCATCTTACCGATGCGTGATTTTATATATCTTTTTTTTTTTTTTAAATTTTAACGTTATACTTAATTTCTATTTAATAAATTAGGTGATTTTATTTGTAACAGTTTTTATATGGGAAAATATCATCGCTGTGGATTCCCCAGTCACATGTTATCGATAAAACATTAAACTTTCAAAACATTTGTTTAAGCTGTAGGATGAATATATACAGACAAATTTTCACAAAAAAATAAATAAATAGTTGCACCAATATTCTCGAATCATATAATCACTAAAAGGAACTCTTTCGGCTAACACCGGTACCTCGCTTAATGTAAATAGATGTTTGTTTACCTTTATGAAATGAACAATATGGGTATATTAGAAAGTTTCATAAATTTTAAATGGGTAAAATTTAATCACGTGATTATTGAAAATGTAATCATGTGATTAAAATTTAATTCAAATTAACCACGTGTGGTCGCTTTCCTGTTAATTATTCTTCTAAAATGGATATTAGCAGCAAAGCAGCCATTGCGGATCATATTTTTACTATTCAGGAAATTAAAGAATTCAAATGGAATTTGACGTATTCGTGGAATTTGACGTATTCGAATTTGACGTTCAGTAACTAATGAGAGTCCTATTTCAGTCACCTAAATTATTTAGAGTGAAATGAGTTTTGGAATTTATATCTAAACATAAATATTATTTTTACTTAGAAAAAAGAACATTAAGACACAAGTTTCACCGTGGAACCACCACAAACATCTATATTTGTATTAGAAACTGAGCAACCCCTAACAATTTATAAATATTAAATTTTTGGCATTTCAAAAAACATTGCAAAATCTTGTAGCTGAATGTCAAATCAATAATAATCTGCTGAAAATATTGAAAAAGAAAGCAAAAGAAAAACACATACAAAAAAGAAAATGAAAAGCATCCTTCCCAACTATAGGACCACAATTCGGTTTCGTGTTTCCCGTGAGTGTTTCCAATAAGGGGAATCGACTTACTAGAATTTTGTATTAAAAAATTAGCACCCCTTAAAATAAATATTAAATTTTTGTATTTTGGTTAAATTTTTGGTTTGCAATCGCAAATAATCCGCTCCAAAATTGAAAATAAAAAAACGAAATTAAAAAGAATGGTACTCTTGCAGAATGTTACCTGGATCCTCAGGATTTTCCGTCAATTATGGTTAAGGCTCGACCGGCAATCAACAGATTAAGCCGAGCGTTGTTCAAATGTTAAAACACTAAATTGACATTTCTTTTTTTTTGTATAAAAATGTAATTATTTATTTATTTCTTGGATGATGTGGGCGTTTTTTTCTGTTTATTTTTTTAACATCTATTGACAATATAATTTAAAAATTGTCATGAAAAATTTTTTCTGTACTTTCACCTAACAATTTACGGTTTTCATAAAATCATTCATCTTTTCTTATAAAAACCTTTTGCTTACAAAAATAAACAAATGAATAAAAAATATTTACTGATAATTTTCTTTAAAAAAACTAAAAATATGTAAGTTTTCTTGAAAAAAATCTTTCGCCTAACAATTTACGGTATAAAAATTTATCTTTTCTTGGAAAAGCTTTTGTTGATAAAAAAATTGCAAGAAAATAATAAAAGTAAATAAACAATACAAACTGCAATTTTTCTTGAGGAAAATAAATAAATATTCAGTAAATTTACAGAAGGTTTTTTGTTATTTTTTATTTATTGTATTTTTATTTGTTCCGGTTTGTTTGTTTGGAAATTCGTCTGCGTCTATCACTTTGCTCGGTTTTATCAGGTGACTGCCGATCGAGTCCGAATCATAATTGACGGAAAATTCCGAGGATTCGGATCAAATTCTGCAAGAGTACCAAAAATTTACACGAGGGTGATCATTGTACAGGTCTGCGGATAAAAAGTGGGTGCTACTTCACTATTGTAGCGAAATCCGACAGACGAAAAGTTGATATTTAATAAAAAAAACATGATCACAACTTACAATCTTTGTTAATTTCGACTATAAGCAATGCTATCTACCTAATTGTCATATCACAATTATTTAAGTCTTCCATGATTCAACGAAAACATGATTTCGCCTATGTTTGTTTTGTCACGTGACATGTAACGTTAACACAAGGGAAATTTCTTATTTCTTCGGAAAGTATTTTGTTTAATAATTAATTTTTACCTTATCGTTTCTCCTAAGTTTTGAGTATTTTCATTACTGCGACATGGCAAGTCAGTAGATACTATTGGTTTCGCTTGAAAATTAATATTTCGATGTCCGAATTTTGCTACAATAACAAAGAAGCACCAAAATATTTACGATATTCACATTAATTTTCTCCAAAAATGTGCGGATATTTATTTGAATAACAGTTGCCAAACTATTTCCTTTTTTAAAAACTTATCCTACAACATTTTTACATTTTTTCTTCTTTCTCCTTTCTTCCTTCTGAATTATCATCGGTTTCGCATTTACTTTGTTGGTTTATTCTTTAAACAGTTTTCTTTTGACTTTTCCATCGATTTAATTTATAAAACGCTATAATTTCATACAAAAAGGAAATCGTCTAAATTTGTTAATTTACGAGATTTTCCAGTGCGTTCTCATATAAATGTCCACACTAAAATTAAGCCTTCATGTCTTCCCCTCGGTCAACACCAGAAAGAACGGGCAGTGAATGTGCATTGAATGATTTAAAGGGATATACCATTTTAATTTAAGATATTGCACTTCACAATTCACTTGGCGTTTGCAATAACCATTAACACGGTTCAGGGATAATTTTTACTTTGTGTGACTTACATCTATACCCTGATTGCTCCTCACATGGACAAGCATATGTTGCGTGTTCTACAGTTTGAAATCCAGACAATCTCTACATTTACACAGAAAAAGGAACACCTCAAAATATTGCGCATCCACAAATATTGAGAACATCTTCATGGATCAGGCATTAACGTCATAGGAAAAAATAATCGTAAGCTAAACGTTCTGGTTTCGATTCTCGGTGGTGGCGCACGAATAATTTAAAAAAAAAAAACTTTTTTAATTATAACTATATATTGAATCCAATGTAATATGATAATCATAAATACGAAATATGTATTTATCAAAATATCGTATTTAAGCGACCGGGCAATGCCGGGCGACCTACTAGTATATATATATATATATATATATATATATATATATATATATAGAGAGAGAGAGAGAGAGAGAGAGAGAGAGAGAGGGAGAGAGGGGGGAGAGAAAAAGAGAGAGAAAGATATTATGTATACAAACAGACACGCACACATATACATATATGAGAGAGAAAAGAGAGAGAGAGGGGGGTTAGTATTAGTATTATATGTATATATATATATATATATATATATATATATATATATATATATATATATAGAGAGAGAGAGAGAGAGAGAGAGAGAGAAACAGAGAGAGAGAGAGTGATAGAGAGATAGGGAGAAAGAGGATATGTATACACACAAGCACACACACACCCACACACGCACATATATATATGAAGAGAGAGAGAGAGAGAGAGAGAGAGAGAGAGAGAGAGAGAGAGAGAGAGAGAGTGGAATAGATCTGCTACTGTCAAATGCGTCTCTTTATTCTTGACGTCAGAATTATATATTCCTCAAATCTACGCCATCTCTTCGGACGGATTTTCAAACTTACAGGATTAACTTTGCAAATAAAAACCAAAAACAAGCTTAGCCATTTTGATGATGAGGTTTGCTTGGTTTTCGTTTCTACTAAAAATAAAAGACCAGTTTTATCCCCTATTTACTTGCTTCCGTATCGCGGGAAAGTGAGTCGGAGGGTAGGGTTTTAATGTAGCGCAAATCTACCTACCGCAAAAAGATTACTCTCGATGGAAAACAAAAAAATACCCGTATAGTACCGTCGCAATTATTTCTTTCTCCCCCTTTTTTTTCTCTCTCTCTGCCCCTCTCTTTTTTCTCCTTCCTCAACTTTCTCTGTCTCCCTATTTCTCTATTTTTGCTTTCTTCCTCTTTCTCTCCTCTTTCTTTCTCGAATGATGCAGTTTCATGAGGCAATCATTAGACCTGCCCCCTTAAAAAATAGAGGTCCGCCGCTGATCAAGTTTCAAAGACCACTCGAGGATAAGAGTTTATGAATGTCAGGTGACCACTGAAATAACACCATGATGATCGGTAATGGAAGAAATTTGATAAGGTTTTATTATTTAAGAGGACGGCTCAGCAAGAATTTGTTTATATTAGACTTTAAAACGGCTATGTTAAACTCAACTAGGTAGCATCCTCGCAATATTTAGCTTAATAGAGTGGTAGTTCTCGAAAAGAAACTTTGCTGATGGAATTTTCGTTTAATTTTTGGGGCAGATAGGGGTTAAGGGAAATTGTTGACAGTTGCTGTAGGTAGACGAGTATTTATTGCCTACATAAGAATAGGGAGGAGTAATGCGGATATTGTCCGTAGTTCGAAACAAAGTTGAATTTAAATGTAGCGAAAATCCAGTTTCCCAAAACGGGTCATTCTGGATTGAAACACAAATTGAAGTTGTCTCAGTCTAAAAAGCGTTCTTTTTCTGCTGACTGAAGACAGAACGGATTCTATTACACTTTTAATTGCTTACTCGCAAATAAAGTACAAAATCTATTGGACACAAATCCAAAAGTGTAAGGGTGAGAGGGGCGGTGGTTATCCTTTTTTATCCTACACGTAACTGGACTCTTTCTGACATATTTGTCGAAGCAGTGTTGCTTTACTTCTTTCAGTATTTATTTGCTCATCACTTCCTTGCCAAAATACCACATTTACTCTATGTACTGACCTACTTTCTCAATAGTTTGAATTGAACTTTAGTTGCAAAAGAAAATATCCATAGATGGAATTTCTGGCTTAGGATAGGTGCTAGTCTAGCCACACTAAAGAGCTATGATACAGCAAAATAATCTGTGGATATCTATGTAAGTCTACTATTTCTTAGAAAACTGTCGTTAAATGATATAACTTGCTGCTAACTGAGCGTAACGCAAATAAGTAAACAAATTAAGGATTTTAAAAATGGCGGCTAATGTTTATATAAAGACATTGTCGACATCATTTACGAGTGCCGATCCCACAGCTCAGCAAGTAGAACTGCTATTAGCTAAGCAGTTGTGGGCTAGATTCCTGATTTGTGATGAGCGCTAGTTTAGCCGCACCTAAGAACTATGATACAGCAAAACACTCTCTCTGCGGATCTCTCTCTCTCTCTCTCTCTCTCTCTCTCTCTCTATATATATATATATATATAATATAAAGCTGAATGTATGTGTGTGTATGTGTGTGTGTCTGGTCACGAATAGGCTCCTATATGGTTGCCTATTTTAAAAAAACTGAACTGATTACATATAATCATAGAAAATGTATCGATACACAGGAATGGATATGGTTGATCTGGCAGAACGATGGTTCATTAAAATTGTGGGGTCTGCGTTCGCGCCTGGTCCACAAAGTATGGACATAAAAAATTTAAAGATTAAAAAAAAACGTTTACAAGTGTTTTCGATATAGATGTACATAATAATACTTTGATAAGTATATTGCAACTTAAATAGGGATGGTATAATAAAATTTGCGCCTGGCCTCCATGGAATGGAAATAGGCACAAACTTTAATAAAGACTTTTCATATCTATCTGCTTAAGTATACTTTGATAATTATGTTTTAAGAAATATGGTACAATAAAATTATGGGGTGTTCGTTCGCACCTGACCTCCAAAGAATGGAAATATGTCATAAAGTTTAACAAGGTTTTTTTATATAGATCCACAGAATATTGTGATAAGTGTTTCGGTGTGAACAGGTATGGTATGATAAATTATGGGGTTTGTCTATTTTATTTTTATTTTCATCATATTTAGCTTGGGTTTTAATACCCCCAAATTTCACCCAAATTTACAATCTTTCCTTTTCATAACCTATCATACTTTCATAAATCAGAGTTCATTTTCTGTAGGCTGTTTTTGAACCCACTCAACGACGGGTACTTTTGCTAGTATGTATATATATATATATATATATATATATATATATATATATATATATATATATATATATATATAGTAACAGGAGAGACTGTCCGGGATGGAACAAAGAGCAACAAATGCTCCACACTTCCAATACTTTTATAGTCATCGAAATCAGTGAAATCGACCATTTATCAATCAAATCGATTGATTGCCTGCTCTAGTCGGGGACCGCTGCGGTGGACTGATACAAAATTTCACATGCCTCTCCGCAGTGACAGTCTACAATATATTGTAATTTACATTGTACTGTAGAGAATGTACTGTTGATTATATAAAATTATTTTATGCAATGGCTTGAATTAAAATTTAAAATTCAAAAGTCGAGTGTTATGGTTCAATTATGCTCTAAAAATCTTTATTTCGAGCGAGCCCTTGTCTTATCAAAAAATCTACTGTTGATTTTATATGTCAAACCTTTTTGCTTGTACGATGATGAAACTAGTGAAATGCACTTGTGATGTTAGGTTTTATAAGGATGTTAACTTTGGTCAAACTCGGAGTGATTATCAACACTTTCCGATAAAACTTATTTAAGAACACAGGCAGACATAAATTTCATTTGTATGAAATTTCAAACAACTGGCCAAGCCGTTTTGGAGTTCATAGGGAAGTCACTCACACATTAACCCAGAATATATATATATATGAACACACACAATGTCACAATTTAAACGGCAAATTATTGGAATTGCGTACAATAGAGGAAAAAATAAAAACATCTGAGTTAGACCATCACAGCAGAAAAATTAACAGGTAGATCTTTAAATGCGAGTCGGACGTTTTTTTTTTAAATTACATTTTCACCCCAAACAAGGCACATTGCCACTTTGGTGTAGGGGGCTACTATCAGTGGCAACAACTACTGGGGTACTATGTAGGGATTTGGGCAGCAAGATGTCGGTTCACGTTGCACTTGAACTTCTGCACGTCAGTAGAGTTGGGGAAGCTGGGACCTGGAATGGAATTCCAAAGTCTAGCGGTTCTGGAGAAGAAACTACTGGAGTAGAAAGATCTTTTACATCTAGGGATCTCTACAGTGTAGGGGTGGGATTTTGCAGCCTGTCGGGTCTGTCGAGGGTGTTCACGTCGTGGGGTCACAAGTGCTTGCAGTTCGTTAGAGTATTCGCCATTATAATACTTGTAGAACAGGCAGAGGGATGCAACGTCTCGTCGATGGGACAGAGGCTGAAGCTTAGATGCCAGTTCAGGGCCTATCAGATTTGCGACTCTCTTTTGAACCTTGTCAAGGAGCAAGAGACTAGTAGCCGATGCACCAGCCCAAATATCACAGCAATACTCTATACATGGGCGAATGGTTGCCTTATAGAAGTACAGAATACTTTCGGGTGTTAGTAGGTTTCTAGAACGGTAGAGAGAGAGCCCACCTTCCTTGCAGCGGCCCTGTCAATGCCTTCAATGTAATTGTTCCAACTCATGTTTCCTGTGAACGTTAGACCAAGGAGTTTAAAAGATGTACTCTCAGATAAAGAGTCGTTGGCCATTGCTATAGGTGGTAGAGAAGGTTTCTTGTAATTATTGAATGAAACTAGTTTAGTCTTGGCGGCATTGAACGTGACCATCCATTTTTGTCCCCATTCTACTACAGATTGGAGGTCATCCTCTAGTGTTTCTGCCATTTCTTTAGATATGTGTTCATTTGTTTTCCTGTCGTGCCTGTTATAGAGTGTGGTATCATCAGCATATATACCCATCTCAGAGGCAATTTTGTCGGGGAGGTAATTTATGAATATCAGGAACAGTAGAGGTCCAAGGATAGACCCCTGGCGCACTCCCGCATTTATATCATATTGTTTAGATGTACGACCGTCGAGGACAACCTGGATTTTTCTCTTATCTAAGAAAGATTTAATTATGTTAAGTATTCTACCAGTGATACCGTATGATCTAATTTTCCTGAGGAGACCCTCATGCCATACCCTGTCAAAAGCCTTAGATATATCTAGAGCTACCGCTCTGCCCTCCCCCACTTTGTCCAGTGAATGGTATATGGGACTTAAGTGAAAGGAATAAAATAGGGTTATATTTGAGGAGCGAATGTTATACTTAAATGTTAAATTATAGGGGGACGCTAAGATAAAATTCATGTGAAGTTGCAATCTTTAAATATACAATATTTCTAGCACACACACACACACACACACACACACACACACACACAAAATGGTGACAGGTCCCATTCATTCAACTACCTTGCCCAAAACACATGAAAAAAGCTAAACTTTTCGTTTGTTTTTTACTTTAAATTTTTCTATGGAGAAAATACAACTCCCAAAAAGAGCCATTCTATATTAGAACACGATTAGAAATTATTATTACTGATCTACATTAATGATCTTCCAAATCACATCCTTACATGATTTGTAGACATTTATGCCGATGACACTACCATCTATGGTAGCACATCAAAGACCGTAAACGACCAAGTTCTCCCTGATTCTCCCTCCTCTGATCTTGAGCACGTGTTACAATCGGGAAAGGGGTGGGTGGCTACTTTTAATGCATCTAAAACCAAGGTTTTATCGTTATATCATAAATGGTCTGATCCCCATCTGGCATCAACTGAAATGAATGGCTCTCGTTTCGGAGAGGCTCCATTTTTTGACAAGCTTCTGGGTTTGACCTTTACTCCTGATCTGAAAGGGAATACATACATCAAATCCGTTGCCAAGGTCGCTGGAAGAATGGTGGGATCCTCTATCGATCCAGTATATATCTCACTGCTGATGCAATTCTCTACCTATATAAGAGCTCGGTACGTCCAAGGATGGAGTACTGTTGTCAAATCTGGGCAGGAGCTGCTAAAATCCTTCAAAATAGACTCCGTAGCCTAGTAGGGGATGCCCTTTTCTCTTCCCTGCAACCTCTTTCTTACTGAAGAGATGTTGCGAGTCTGTCTCTGCTTTATCATTATTTTTATGGCAAGTGCTCGTCTGAGCTTCAATCTATGCTCCTTTCACGAGAAACACTTGTTTGGTTGAAAGCTCTATCAATAATTAACTTCACTCTTTATCTATGTATAAACCTACACGTAGATTCCATGAACAAAGCGTCTTTCTTAGAACTGCACGCCTGTGGAACTGTCTTCGGTTTTCCTGCTTTCCAGCTGACTACAATATGGTTGTCTTCAAGTCCAACAAGTTCTTGATGAGCCGTTCCACTTAAGTTAACAAATTTACCGACTTTCCATTACTAACAATTACTATATTGTCAAATTAACTACTGTACACTCTTTAACCTTTATCCTCGAGTGGCCTCTAGGCCTTGACAAGTGGTGATACCTATGTAAAAAAAATAAAGATATTTTTAAGGATATTATTTGTATAAATTATTGTAGCTCCTTTTCTCTCAAAATCTTAGCTTCAATAATTTATACAAATAATATCCTTAGAAAACCCTTAATTTCTAATACCTATATTCACATCTTTTTTGGGGGGGGGGTGGGGGGTTGGGGTGGGGTGAGCTGGGGTGTACTTCATATTAATCCTTTTTTCACCAATCCTATCTATGTCTTCCAATTTTTTTTATGTATAATAACAATATTTGAGTTTATTTTTGGATTTGTTCAAAAACCTTCTTAGTGTTTCTTTTTCGCGCAATCCTTCCACCTCTCCCCTTCGCCACTTTCACTTTCCTAATCAGTTTTGCCCTTTCAAATTCTGCGATGCTCGATGATTAATGATATAGTGTTTATCGTTAGTTTCATCCCCAGACATGATAACGCATGTAGAAAGTGATTATACGTCAGAGAAAGTTACACTATTTCTCTTTTTTCTCCCTCTTCCCCTCTCTCCGTATATCTATATAAATGAAACAATTCATGTGTGTGTGTGTGTGTGTGTGTGTGTGTGTGTGTGTAAATATTTAACCGATGGACTCTTAAACTACTGGTCACATAACACCGAAATTAGCAGGAAATAGTAATCATACAATAAGGATGGTTTATAACGAGTAAAATCTTTGTTTGGATGGATGAATAACACGCACAGGGGTCGACAAGTTGAAATGCAAAATGTTCATTTCAACTTGCCGACACATTTGTATCAGTTTGTGCATGCGGAAAACCAATCATGGCTGAAAATGGTTTAATTTTAAAACTTTCTTAGCTGTTTGTCGGGTTACCTCAAACGATGGGGAACGCGGTAGGAGCGCTAAATGTTTTGGTTTCGATTCTAACTTATGGCACACAAGTCATTATTTTTCACCTTTGAAATCAGTACTACTATAACGTGGCGTTACACTGTAACTGTGCCGTTTCATTTCAACTACTCTGACCTGTACGTTGTCTGATACCGTTGCTAATAGACAAACAAGCGAACAAAATAAGGATATAAATAAAAATCCGACTCGGCATTTTTTAAAAGTGAAAATGAAATGCATTCATTCGTGATTCTTCTAATTTTAACGCATTTCATTATCTTTGACAAGTCTTTTCGCATACACATGGGTTTTACAACGCGCTGCCTTATAACATGCGCTTTTTAAAAGTCTCTTTCTCCGCCACCTCACACAAGCCGTAGCCAGCGCTTTCTGGCTCTCGACTTCACACGCCCATCTTCTCTTGAAACGTACTTTGTTTCCTCTTCTGCTCGACGACCTGCTGTTCTTCTTTCTTCTTTCTTTTTCTTCTACTTCCCGTGACTTCAGCGCTTGCACACTGTATTAATTTGCATATGCGCTAGGACGGCTGGTGCTGCTACTATTTTCGCTAGTCAGTTATCTTACACCTGCTGCTGATTTTCTCACACGCGCGCCATAGCGCTATGTTACACTACATATTAAGTACAATATGTATGTATATTCAACAGACAATGAGCTTTGTGACAATAAATACGAAATCTGCACGAATTAAAATATATTTAAGCGTATTTTATATATATCTGTAAGGTCGGACACCCACTACTAGTACACACACACACACACACGCACACACACACACACGCGCGCGCAGATATATATTCTTTGGAAATATGTGTGTTTCAATTATATTTCACCTTTTATTAATACTAATCTTTTCATTTATGAAGCTCAATGTAATTACAGAGCATATAACAAATAAATGACAAAAATCTATATTCCAAATTTCAGGATGCTAACCATCTTTAAATTTATTCCTTTAATACATTGACATACACTATTTTAACGAATTGATAGGCGCTATTTCTTCCGAGGAGTTAAGGGCAGAATAGATTCATTGATTGATATAATAATTAAATGAATAATTCTGCGCTACGAAACAGGTGTTGTCAAGATTTGAAGTTCAATATCCTTTTTTTTTGCTGCATCAATATACAATGTCCCTTATTCTATGTAGCTAAAATGATTTAAAAACTTTAAAAACATTTAATTTAATTTTCTATGTTTATTACCTTTAGCAAATTAGGTGCAAACCTTTTATAATATTTGTATAATTATCGAAAACTCATGGGTTAAGGAAATATATTTTACTATACTGTATTCTTTGTCTTGCATACAATAAAGTTTCTATATTTGAAATTTAACTTTTTAAAATAACAAATTTTAAATTCCTAAATTATATATATACTAGCATGGGTTCCCGGCGTTGCCCGGATATTTGAAGATATATGTGGAGCAAAAAAAAAGTGGTAAATTTTTTTAACTTTGAGCCCTATTATTACTCATTAAAATTTATTGTTTTGGGCTCACATCAAGTTATTAAGTTAAATCCATGTCCAAGAAACCTATATCTAAAATTTCAGGTGTTTAGACCAAAAATTCTCGGAGGAGTTTGGTAAAGTTCTCAAAGATCAAATCGTTGAAGTTTGACCCTTTAATCGCCAAATTTCTGGCCGAAAACGAATTACATCGATTTTCCCAAATCTCAATACCCTGTATATCAAATTTCAAGTCTGTAGACTAAAAATTGACAGAGTTATTGCGTAGGGAAATGTACACACACAGACACACAGATACACAGATACACACCAGACAAACAGTCACTTTCACTCAAATCAAGTTATTAAGTTAGATCCATGTCCAAGGAATCTATATCTAAAATTTCAAGTGTTTAGACCCAAGATTCTCGGAGGAGTTTGGTAAAGTTTTCAAAAGTCAAATCGTGGAACTTTTACCCCTTAAAAACGAAAATTCTGGCCAAAAACGGATCACATCGATTTTCCCAAATCTCAGTACCCTGTATATCAAATTTCGAGTCTATAGACTAAAAATTGACAGAGTTATTGCGTAGGGAAATGTACACAGACAGACAGAAACTTTCACTTATATATATATATATATATATGGTTATTTACTTATATATAAATTTTATAATCCTGTTGAATATCTTGAACATTCTTATGCATTCAAATATCCATGCTTTAGAGATGCTGTCGTCGTATGTTGCGTTCTTTTTGTTTTTATTTACTTTCATCACTGAGAAAGCGTCGGCGTGACCGTGAGGCATGGATTTTTTTTTTAAATCTTACTTTTTTGGTTACTTTGAGAAGTTACTGCGAGACTTCGAGTAGTTTTTGCTTTGTAAAAATACATACTCACATACAAACATACAAACTCATGAGAAATATGATATAGGATATACACATAGCCAACTTTATATCAAGCGATAATTAATTCCATAAACAGCTGGTTGAAAAATAGACCGGATTAGCATTACATTAAATTAGCAAACCGGATTAAAACAAAAACACCATTAACCTATAATATCGCAATCTGATTTTCCCAATCAATATTAAAACGAAATTTTTTCTTCGTTAGAGTGCAGATGTAGAACACCTTGATTTTTATATTATTCGAGCAAAATATAGCAGCTACTACGAATAACATATACGAGAATCGCTCCAAAAGTAAGGCTTCTTATATTTTAACTCCAAAAATAAAATAATTTAAGCGTATGCTTCTCTTGTTTCCATCAAACTTGTCACAGATTTCTAAATTATAAGAAAAATATTCTGCAGTAATCCTTCAGTTATAATTGTAGAAATACGGCTCTCGTAGCAATAAAAGTCTATGACGCTTGCGGGACTGAGATTGACAAGGCATGAAGCTCCTTCATGTACATGCAAGTTTATTATCCAAAAAGACGAACTATATATTGACCTTAGTCTTAGCTAGGAAGAAAACAGTCAACGCGAAAAAGTTCAACAAGATTAAAGAACTACTATACTGGTATATAAAGCCTTATCAGACAATTTCAAAAGCAAACTAGGAAGTCGTCTGGGGATTTACCTGCTTGGGTCTTCCTAGTAGGAGCAAGTCTGATGACCTGGAAGGTCTGCTTCGTTCGGTTAACGATTAGCAACCTCCCCCCAAAAAAACAAAAACAAAAACAAACAAACAAAACAAAAAAAATTAGGGGGAAATGAACATCATGCTCGAAGATTAAAACAGCCGGGAAGAGGTTCTCACAAGATGTTGGAACTTTATCTTTTTCACCAAAAGAATAATACTCTGAATAGTAAAATCTCCCTGAAAAAAATACATTTAAAGGGAAATAACTTTGCGTCCCTACAGTGATAACGAATTCCAGTTTTTTTATTGTATAGAAAAGAACTTGGACATGCCTTTTCTTTGTAACAACATTTATTTCCCAATTATTGCGGCCGTGACGTAATCCATATGATCGTGCTTTCCAACGTCATCCACGTCTCTAACGTGATCTCGAACGTTATTCTCGTCCCTAACGTGATCTCTTTTTTAAGTCTTTATTTTTCTCTACCGGTGCCGTAATTTTGTATGCATTTGAATCCGCGCGTCCGTGCTATATTGCATCTATCTATCTATCCATCCATTTATCTATCTACCTCCGTAGTCTACTTGACCATAGAGGGCGCTTCTGCAGAAACTCTCACCAACTGTCTCCACTCCCGTCTGTCCTGTGCTATTGCAATGGTGCTGCTGAGCTTCAAGCTCATCCATTACATGATGTTATCACTCAATCCCTTTTGCTGTCCTCCACGCCTTCTTCTTCTTCTTACTGTCCCCTGTATTAATGTTTAGCAATTCCTGTTGGTCTCGTTACATGATCATACCACGGTAATTTGCGCCGTTTTACACTGGCTAACACATTTCCATAGGCCCCATAAGTTTACTTCATGCGGTTAGTGACTTCCTCATTTGCAACTTTTTATTTTTATTTTAATTATGTATCAAGAATAAATCAACTAAGTAACAGAAAAAAGAAAAATCTATAAAAAGAAAGAAAAAAATGGACGGAGATTCCAGATACTTTTCGTAATTGATAAACTGCTGCTTAAAGTATGTGATATTCGCTTCGTTATCTGTTCGTACGAAAGCCGCAAACTAATAAAATATCTTTGAAGTTAATTCAGTTCTTGATTGCTTCAAAAACAAATCGAATATAATATGTCTGTTCTATTAAAGACTTCCGTAATTAGCATCACATTACTATAACTACTATAACTTTTCGAGAGATCGCAATTCCTCTCTTTAACACATATAGTAAGTTAGAAACATATATGTGGCAATTACTACACAGAATATACCGCGTTTCATCCACACTAGGATTCGCCAGGCTTGAAGTAAATACTTAGTTTACGCATAAAATTATACTTTCGTATATTAATTTATGTGGTTAAATGAAGTAGTCAATTATATATATATATATATATATATATATATATATATATATATATATATATATATATATATGACTACTTCATTTAATCACATATACTAATATACAAAAGTATAAATTTAGTATAATATAGCTAGAGCTAGGTAGTAAGTTATATATATATATATATATATATATATATATATATATATATATATATATATATATATTAGCATGGGCGCCCGGCGTTGCTCGGATGTTTGGATGTGTATGTTGCGCAAAAAAAAAGTGGCAGTAGGAAGGCAGGCTCGAACCCGTACCGCAAAGGAGGAAAAGAACGGGTTAAAACCTAACGCTCATGCTGTTACGACCACCGCCAAACCGGAAGCGACAATTTTAAAAAATAAGACTAGACAATCTAAAGGAGAGGATAACTTTAAAAAATATAGGTGGAAAAATTGACCCCCCCCGTAGAAAAGTGCCTAGTTGAATGGGAAGATATCAATGTTTTTAGCCAATGTTTCGATATTTGTCGTATGAAAGATCGAACTTTAAAACGAGACTGATCTTGGTAAAATCCGTCGCCTCTATTGAAAGTTTAAGGCAGACATGCAAACAGACATACATACATACATTTATATATTGGTAACTAAAAATTTCCGACCCACACTGATAAAAAAAGCTTGCACTATCTCTGAATACCCTTTATGTAAAATTTCAAATATTTAGACCAGAAATTGTCTGAGTAATTTTTTAAAACTTTGACCCCTATTATGACTCGTTTAAATTTATTGTTTTGGGCTAAAATCAAGTTATTAAGCTAGATCCATGTCTAAGGAACCTATATCTAAAATCTCAAGTGCGTAGACCCAAAATTGTCGGCGGAGTTTGATAAAGTTCTCAAAGGTCAAATCGTTGAAGTTTGACCCCTTAAAAACGAAATTTCTGGCCAAAAACCGATCACATCGATTTTCCCAAATCTCAGTACCCTGTATATCAAATTTCGAGTCTGTAGACTAAAAATTGACAGAGTTATTGCGTAGGGAAATGTACACAGACACAGACACACAGATACACAGACACACAGTCACACAGACACTTTCACTTTTATATATATATAGATATACTAGAAGATTACCCGGCGTTGCCCTATATTAAAGTAAGATTTATTAAAAAATGAAGTACCCCCCTAAAAAAACTGGAACAAACTAAGCCATGCGTATGCGAGTATTATATTTTTTTGTAAACAGTTCTCTTCTTGTAGTAAAAAAATAAAATACTCGAGCTGAGATCGAAACCAAACCTAACGATGCCATTAGTACGACTACTATTAGACCAGTTTAATACATTTTAAAAAGCGTTTTCAAACTTAGAACAGTTGACAAACAGATATAAATCCAAGTACCAAATTTTCAATTTTTAACCCCTAGCAGCCCCTTTTCCGGATTAAAAGGGATTAAAAATTCTTCACATGTCTGAATACACTATATACAAAATTTCAAGTCTGTAGATCAATTATTCGTTGAGCATATAAGTTGACAATTTTCTTCACACACATATACTCTCACTTATACATATACATATACACATATATATATATATATATATATATATATATATATGCCCACACATGCGTCCGCATACACACATTCAACATTGTGATTACTTTTAAAATAGATCAAATATTGTGTTTAGAGACTCGCAAAGAAAATAAAATTTTGACACAAACGTTTTAGACTTCCAGACGTTAGAAAGCAATTACATGAGACTACACCTGCCCTGTTGTTTCTGTGTGAAACTGGCGTTGAACCGACTCTTTCCTTAGATGACTTCGTGATTAAAAGATACTCAAACTTGACATCCAAATCCGACCTCCAAAATTATCATGGGCATGAAATTTGTACATTAGAGGTAGGGACGTCTCCCAACAAAATCCTGTTGCCTTATATGTGCTTCAGAGTAGCACTGGATCACAGCACTGCGTTCATATTTGCTCGATATCTTCCCCATAAGAGCAGAGTTGCTATCATTGAGAGTATCTCTAAGAAAATCAATCACATTGTCTGCTCATCCTATATCCGTCTAGCTGAATTCACTGTGAAAAATTTCCCCCACTCTATATCTGTGCCTAAATCAAAACGCGGATTCCATGAACAAAGCTTCTTTCTTAGAACTGCACACCTGTGGAACTCTGTTCCGTCTGCCTGCTTCCCACCGGACTACAACTTGGATGTCTTCAAGTCCAACGTTTACACATTCCTAATGAACCGCCCCCTTAAGTAAACACTTCATCAAATCTCCACACTAACGTAATGTACTTGCAATAACCCTTATCCCTGAGTGGCTTCCGGGCCTTGATTAGTGGTGATCACTGTGTAAAAAAAAAATCCTTTGGCTCACATTCACGTCTGTGGAGACTTCAATATTCACAATGTTGAATGGCTAGTCCACTCAAACAAGACGGATGATGAGTGGAGGAACTGCAATGCTTTCTCCATTGTCTTTAGCTTAACACAAACTCTCCTTGACCCTTTTTTACAACTTGCCCAGAACTGTGCACATTCTCAGTTCTGTCTCCACTGGCATCTTCCGATCACTCAGCTGTCGCTAATAAAAACAAAATGTAATGGCTCTTCATATGTACCTCTTCATCGTACGTTATATCGAAAGTCTATGGCTGAGTGGGATATTTTCCGAAAATTTATATCAGATATACCCATGCCTTCCATGTTAAAAAAACGTGTTCTCTATAGCCTTTTACCTTTTAATTAATTATCGGTATAGACCGCTTCATACTTTACAACCCCCCCCCGCAAAAACCTAACAGCCAGCCGTGGTCCACTCCAAACTGTGCAACTGCCATTGCACACAAAAACCACTATTTCCATTGCTTTCAACAAAATATATGTTATGAAACTAAATCCACATTTAGGACTTCCAGCAACTGTAAAAGAGTAATAAAAATGCAAAAGCTTCGCGTGCTTAAAACGTCAATCTTTAAGTTGCAGAGTAGCGGCTTGGTTTTCATCAGTCTTAGCGATTAACAAAAAGGGCTCTGAAATAAGCTGTGTCCTCTATCCCAACCATCACAAATGGACCTGAGTTAATATCGTCAGCATCTTGCAATGCAAAACTCTTTACCAAAAATTACAGCAAATGCTGCCCTTTGCAACCATGGCTGACTACCCCTATATTTCCTCCTATAACTGAAAACACTCTATGCGACATACAAATATATGTGCGTAATGTTGCCAAACTTATCAAAAACCTTGATTCTAGTAAAGCAACTGGCCCTGACTGCATTCCGATCATAGTACTCAGAAAGCTTCAACCTGAACTAGCTCACATACTTACAAAGCGGTTTAAACGTTGCCTTAAAGAGGAATGTTTCCCAACACCCTTAAAAAGCCTCAGCAGTGTATCCCATATTTAAAAAAAATCAGGAGATAGATCATCTGCCTCTCAGTCCAAACCAATCAGTCTCAGTTTCTTTCTTAGAACTGCCCGCCTGTGGAACACTGTATTTCTGGTCTGCTTCCCGGTCGACTACAATATGGTAGCCTTCAAATCTAATGTAAACAAGTTCTTGTTGAGCCGCCCCCTTATATAATCCAAATTCTCATAATCTACGCCATTAATGATTACGACACTACCACCTCACATTCACTACCTCTTATCCTCGAGTTGCCTCCAGGTCTTAATAAATAATGATTTTTTGTAAAACCCGTCGCAGACACGTATTCACAACACGATGCAATATGTTATGTCTTTTTTGTCTTTTCTGTCAGATAACAATCCTTTATTGTCGAGTTCAAAGGACGAAATAAAAAGAAGAATATTTAAGAAAGATTACTTAAAAAGCTTGAAACACTCACATAAAAGGTAAAAGACTTACACCTCCAAATAGATATACGATCCAACTTGTATGAAGCTGCCATTTTTACCAAGATGCCAGCTTGAGAACACACACACACACACACACGCGCGTGTGTGTAAGTTTTGGAAATAAATATGGCAATCAAACTACACAAAATTTTCTGTGTCTTATCCTTATAAGGATTCATAAGGCTTTTGCACGGAATCTATTTTACTTCGTGTTTTTATATGTACACGTGGTAGTGGATTTACTTGTCGAATGATTAGATTCTTTATTATTCTTTGTTATTCACACACCTATTTACTTTAGCCAATGAACGCGTATTTTTCAAACATCGATTCACATCTTCCTTTGTTCGATTTTAGCGGGGATAGGTTTCCTTTTTGCTTTGTCCTAAGAAGTGATATAGTTTTGATCAGGCTGTTTTTCGATTTCAGTTTTATTTTATACTAGCGAGGGTACCCGGCGTTGCCCGTGGGGGGGGTTACAAAAAAGTTTTGGTAGGTAAGTAGAAAGGATCGAAGCCATGAGGTGAAGTTGGAAAATAAAGTGCGAAAAAAACGTGCGACGTTAACCGCTCGGCCACCAAGAAATACAAACGGAAAGACGTTTAAATTTATTTAAGTATTAAGAATTGGCAGTTGGCCGTACTTAATGACTTAATGAGGTCAACTTTCGGGGCATTTTTTTATTTACTGCGGGGCAGTTTTTGTTTTTGTTTCCCCAAGATGTTATGGGGGGGGGGCCAGCTCCCTATAAAAAAATTGTCCAAATTGAATAGCAATTGTCTGATATAAGGAGAAACTCCGCATCGGAATCGCGCCGGGAACGATATGTTAAGCTTAGTTTCGCTTTTATACGAAAAAGTCGAATCAACACGCGGCGATCCGAAATTGTGGAATATTTAGCTTTTCAAAGTCGGGCAAATTAAATAGACAGGCGACCTCCGTTGTTAACTCGTAGATATTACGATTTACACGTGATATAAAAAGTTTTAAGAATGACGGAGCCGAGCGAGAACCAAGAGGAAAAAAGACATAAACAAAAAGCGAACACACACACACACACACACACACACACATTTTCGCTTTTATATTTATAGATTATTTTATTTATTTTATTTTTTCAATTTTTTTATTTATTTTATAAATGAATAAAAAAATAAATAATAACAACAACAACAACTCATCATTCATCATTCGAGTAAAACCTTTGTAAAAGTCGAATGATGAAATTTAAAGATAACTATAAATACGTATGTATTATGTATAATCGGAAAGGAGAAAATTTCAAATGAATTCATAAAAAGGGCAAACTGCTTAAAAAGGCTACATTTGTGAAATTTAGCCTAAAATCGTCAAGTGGTTCTATAGCGGGTGAGTGATTTACTAGACCGTTGCATTAGAAACTTAGAACCGTCTACAAACATTTAAATATTGTCTTTTCTCATTTGTTTTGACAATCTGATAGATTAGTGTCCATTCAATAATAATCCATTGAAAAAAAGACTGAAATAAATAAAATAGAGGGAGGGTACCACTCGTACTCGTGAATGTTGTTGCAAGTGAGAACTTTAGCAAGAGATACCTTTTAGATAAGTTAAAAGGTATAGCGACAAGGATGACTACAGACCCCACCTCGAGTTGGCCTTGTGCCTAATTGTATATTTTTTGTTTATTATTTGTAATTTTACATTTAGAGAAAATAAATAATAAAAACCGTATAAGATGTCTCTCAGAGCGTCGGCGACGAAAGTCGTCCTGTTGAGGGCAATATGTCCTATGCTGTCTTGGGATTAGATTCCGCATCTGGTTGCTTTAAGCATTACTCTAACGTCTGTGTTGTCTTCGTCGACATCAGGTGTGGCAAAGAGATGTTCGGGCTGGAGTTTGGTTAACTGGGGAGACTGACGCCGTGACCTCCATTATTTTGTCAGTAAGGTCGGCCAAGCCTTCTACTGGGGTTTTCTCCAGAGTGGACGTGAGTATCATTTAGACTCCGGACGGTAGTCTATTAACGAATAGTTGCTTCAAAATGTCCGATTGAAGTGGGTTCTCGCCTAGTAGTTGCTAGTAGTTTTCAAGAGTTAAGACGGCTTCCTATCATCTAGCTCCTCTTCCATGAGAACTTGGCAGAGGCGCTTTTGTTGTGAATACGACAATCATTTAATGAATTCTGATTTAAAAGTGTAGCGATCCAGGTGGGGCATTGATTAGGACACGCACTTCAGTAATTACCTCGTGTGATAGCGAAGAAACGACATGGTTGAATTTGGTAAGCTCGCTGTGGATCCTTTGAGTATAAAATGGGGTCTCTACATGTGCGAACCAAAGTGTGGGGTCGTCTACCCCCAAAAGCGGTACTTTTACTATCGCCAGCGTAATCGGAGTTCAAAACACAGTGTCGTTCTCTATTGTGTGCCGCGTGGATGTTCCAATCCGCCACTGTCGTCCGATTCCTGTCCTTATTCCACAGACGTTATGATATATAAAATTAATAAAATATTCGCCGTCGCTATTTTATTAGCGATGTTATTGTAAATGACGATCCGAATTCCGTCCGAGTGGTCATCAAGTTTCGAATTCACAGTGGAATCACCAATTTATTGGATGTAAGTCGGGAGGTCACCAATTTATAATCGGGATTTATCAATTTATAGAACCGAGACTGCATTTTTTTTTACATAGGAGTCACCACTTATCAAGGCCCGAAGACCACTTGAGGATAAGGGTTAAAGAGTATACGTACAGTAGTCAATGGGACAATATCGTTAGTAGTGTAAATTTGGAAAATTTGATTACTAAAGGAAAACGGCTCATGAAGAACTTTTTAAATTGGACTTGAAGACAATTAGATTACAGTAAGCTGGAAAGCAGACAAATGGAAGAGAGTTCCACAGGCTTTCAGTTCTGAGATATAAGCTTTGTTCATGGAATTTACGTTTAGGTTAAGGCACAAATAAAGAATGGTCACAATTTATTGTAGTCAAAAATAGGAGTATATCCACGAGACCATTACAGGTAAATTTAACGGGATCGCCGATTAATAGAACTATTTCACTAGTGCACATCTCTAGGAATATTAGTTTAAATTGTTCCAACATAAGTGTTTTCTTGTGTGGAATGTTCATAATGAAGTGAGGATTTTGTGAGGTTAACACGAGGTTTGAACTTACTGATTTTTTTATGATAAGAGTGCCACATGCGGGCTTAAGGCCTATGTGTCTATTCTAACCTTCCAGAGGTTTAAACTCTATTACAGGAGACTAAACCTGACATATTATTCCTAAGCGAAACTGGCATTGGACCGACTACTCACCTAGATCAGTTCGTAATTAAGATCGCCATGGGCATGTATTATGTGCCAACATTAAAGACCACTTTCCATGTGGTAGGGACATCTCCAGAGAAGATCCTGATTTACCTTATATGTACTTCCGAGTTGCACTTGCTCACACTACCGCGTTCATATTTGCACTCTATCGCCCTCACGACAGTGGAGTTACTAACCTTAGAAACATATCTGAGAAAATTGACCACATCCTGTTTGTGTACCTCTCAGCAAACATTCACGTCTGTGGAGACTTCAATGTTCATAATGTTGAATCGTTAGCTCACTCAAACAAGACCGATGACGAGGGGAGGTTCTGTCACGATTTCTCCATTGCTTATGACCTCACTCAGATTGTTCATGAACCCACCCGTGTTCCCGACACTGACGGTCAGTATGCAAGTCTCCTAGACATTTTTCTTACAACTTGCCCTGAGCTATGTTCATCTTCCATTCTGTCTCCACTGGGATCTTCCGACGTATCAATTAAGATAAAAATGAAATGTAATAAGTCCCCAGACGTACATCTCCATCGTACAGTATACCGATACTCTATTGCTCTGGGATAGCTTCCGCACATTTATATCAGATCTATATCTGCGTTCAATGTTTAAAAATGATGTATCCTCTATAGTATCAGACCTGACCGAATGATTAATTGTAGGTATAGGCCGATTCATACCATCCCAAAAATTCCAGCAAAACCCTAACAGCCAGCCATGTTTCTCTCTAGAACGTGCTGCTGCCATTGCACACATGAATCACTTTTTCCATTGCTTCCAACGTAATAGATGTACTCAGACTAAAGCTGCCTTTAATAATAATAGGTAATAAAGAATGCGAAAGAGTTGTATGCTTAGACCGTCAAGTTCAAAGTAGCTGAGCAGCGGCTTGGTTCCCATCAGTTTTGGCAAATAGCAAACAGAATCCTGAACAGAAGTGTGTGCTCTGTCCCAACTATCGTCAATGGACCTAAGGTAATCTTGTCAGAATCAGACAAAGCCAAACTCTTGGCCAAGATTTTTGCAGCTAATTCTATCCTTTATGATCAAAGCCGCCAACCCCAGTATTTCTTCGTGTATCTGAAAACACGCTATGCGAAATACAAATATCTGTACGTGATGTTCTCAAGCTAATCAAAAACCTTGATTCCAGTAAAGCAACTGGCTCTGACGACAGTCCAATTATAGTGCTCAAAAAGCTTCACCCAGAACTAGCGCCCATACTTACAAAGTTATTTAAGCGTTGTCTTAAGGAGAAATGCTTCCCAACACCTGGGAACATCTCATCAGTATGCCCTGTATTTAAGAATTCAGGTGATCGTTCATCTCCCTCTCAGTAGAGACCCATAAGTTTCTTGTGCATCACGTGTAAGCTGCTGGAATCTGTGTTTAATAGAGAAGTAGTCAACCATCTCAGCAAAAACAACGTCCTTAGTGACGTGCAATATGGTTTCCGTTCTGCTAGATCTACAGCAGACGTGCATACAGTTATATATCATAGGATTAGCGAATCTCCCGACGGAGGTTTCCTCTCTAGGGCAATTGCTCCTGACATATTAAAGGCCTTTGATAAGGTATGGCATAAAGGTCTACTTCACAAGATCTCCAGCTATCGTATAGCTGAAAATGTCTTCTCAATTATTAAATCATTTTTCTCTGATAGGTTCATAAGAGTAGTGGTTGATAGGCAGAAATCAGAAGCTCTTAGTATTAATTCTAGGGTCTCTCAGGGGTCCATCCTGGGTCCAACTATTTTCCTGATCTATATTAATGATCTTCCAAATCACATCCTTACACCATTCGTAGACAGTTATGCTGATGGCACTACAATTTATGGTAGCACATCTAAGACCGTAAGCGACGAAGTTCTCTCTGATTCTCGTTCCTCTGATCTTGAGCATGTGGTATAATGGGGAAAGAGGTAGCTGGTTACTTGTAATGCATCTAAAACCAAGCTTCTATCTCTACACCACTTACGCTCTGATGCCAATCTGGCATAGGTTGAAATGAATGGCTCTTGTGTTGGGGAGGTTTCATGTTTTGACAAGCTTCTGGGCTTGACCTTTACCCCTGACCTGAAATGGAACACGTATATCAAATCCATTGCCAAGGTCGCTGGAAAAATGGTTGGATCCTTCTACCGCACCAGTAGATATCTCACTACTGATGCAATTCTCTATCTATATAAAAGCCAGTTACGTCCAAGGATAGAGTACTGTTGTCAAATCTGAGCAGGAACTGCTAGAAGCAGCTTATCATGAGTTGACAGAGTTCAAAATAGACTTCGTAGCTTAGTGGGGGATACACTTTTCTCTTCCCTGTAGCCTCTTTTCCACAGAAGAGATGCCTTTCCCTCGCCAAACTTTTACGTAAAACACTCCTCTAGCCAAAACCACTATCAATAATTTCCCACACTCTTTATCTGTGCGTAAACCTAAACGTAGATTCCATGAACAAAGTTTCTTTCTTAGAACTGCACGCCCGTGGAACTTTCTTCCGTTTGCCTGCTTTCCAGCTGACTACAATCTTATTGTCTTCAAGTCTAACGTAACCATTTTTTGATGAACCATCCCCCTAAGTAATCCACTTTACAAAATTCCCACTACTTATGTTCACTACGCTATAATCACATTGGCTAATGTATACCCGTGAATCCCTATCCTTGAGTGGCCTCCAGGCCTTGTATAGTAGTGATGCCTGTGTAAAAACAAAGAACAGTGCATGAATCACATAAGCGAATACGTGTGTGTGCGTCTGTGTGTGACAGTAGTTCGAAAGAAAATTGTTTAAAGGAAAATTTCAGTCCTCGCTTAATGCAGTAAGTTTCCACGAAGGTAATAAAGGTCTTGTCTGTCGCGTGCCAAATCATGACGGGTGTTTGTACGTTTCGCAGGAGGGATTTTCATCGACACGTGTTGAACTAGAGAAATTGAAGAGAAAACTGATTTGATTTTTGGCGGGCAAATCTTTACATACAGGGCTTCTCGAAGATTCCAACCTGTTTACTGTAATTATACGTGAGGGAGTGTAACACAGTTCCTTTTGTTTTATGTGTGCGGTGGTCGTATCAAGACGTAGTGTTCCTACGCGTTCTTCATACGCGTATGCGTATCAAAGTGGTGATCGCTGTGAAATGTTCTTACAAGGAATTTGTTCCGGCCGTGCGAAGCGGTTGGTACATACTAAACATGGGCCTAATATGGAGATTTAAAAAAAAAAAAAACGCCTTTATTCATGGTGTAATGTGTCCAATATTTATGAAGATGCAAAAGCCAAAATGTGAACAGAGAGTGAGTGAGTGTATGTATGTATGTATGTATGTGTGTGTGTGTGTGTGTGAGAGAGAGAGAATGAGTGAGTGAGTGTGTGTGTGTGTGTGTGTGAGAGAGAGAGAGAGAGAGAGAGAGAGAGAGAGAGAGAGAGAGAGAGAGAGAGAGAGAAGAGTTGATTCGACGTATATTGTAGTTGTATAAAATACATAATCGAATAAAGCTTCTCTAGTTACAGGCTTCTTTTACTCCAATGTTATTAATTAAAATGCCATTTACCACAAGCAAAGAAAAAAATGAATGCTCAGAAATTGACGAACCGAAATGGCTATCTGTGATGATTTAATGTTTTTCTTTTTAGAAACTATTCAGTCCTCTCTTACATGCGGACTCTTTAATCTATGTAAACCGAAACGGCTTCTCTCCAACTGTAATTCTCTTTATTACATCTCTACATCCGGACGTCTATTATACAACGTGTTCCTGAAGTACCTGGCATATTTCAAGTTCTTCGAGTCTGTTGAACTATAAATGACTATCAAGGTGATCCGACATTGCCCGGAATCGAATGATGAGCGTTGCTCGGGACCGTATAAACAATGAAAAAACAAAAGCAGATATTGAACATATGTTTTATTCTTAGGGGAGAGGAATCTTTTATCTCTATGTATTATTTGTTTTATCTACCCTAGGACTGGTATTGTTCATGTTTTATCCCTAGCATAGGTAATTTACAGCATGTATATGAAATTGTTTTACCTTAGGGAGAAGAGAACAGGTAATATACAACATAATGTGTCTATATTACATCCCTGGCAACGCCTAGAAACCAGCTAGAACATGTATTTCAGTCAATCTTTATTACATCCTGGGCTATGCCGGGAAACCAGCTAATCTCTTATTAGTGACTTGACCACCAAAATACCTCCCTAAGTGTGTCCTTTCTTTTGAACTTATTAGATATAGGTATCTAGAAATGTGTGTGAAATTTTGTTGAATGCATTGTTCACTATGATTTTCTTATTGTTCTACACAATATCAACTGTAGCGAAATAACACAGTAAACTTAGTGTAGTGTTAGAATAAAGAGCAAAGGAAAAAATTAGAATCATATTCTGTAATTGCAAATCTAAATTTGCTAGCGTGTACCAGTATTTGCCAGGTTGTGGAAATTTGGAATTTATAACATATGTAGTGGCCTTTTCCTAGATACCTATTGCTAAAAATTATACTTTCATTTTATTAGAAAAATCTCTCTTCGGATGCCCTGCATCATCCAAAATAAAAACAAATATTTTTATAATTGTTTCAGTACATTGCTACACAATGTGACATTTGTTGGCGTTTGTAAAAAAAAAAAAAAAATCATGAATGTGCTTATATTCCAAAAAAAGAAAATATCAGTGCACAGTATTGAAAGTGTTTGAGATTCAAAAGTCTGTAACATTTCTACTAACTTCATAAGATGTCATGTGAGAAACTGAATTGAATATCAAGACATTATCTGAAGCGTTTTTATTTTGGTGTAACGTATGTGTTTACAATGAACCTTAACTTTTAATAAACAGCTTGGTATGCAATGACATAGGCTAAGAATCTTAGACAAAATATATATAAATTGGAAAAATGTGTGAACAAATGAAAAAAAAATGATCCGCTCCACTTGATGATATCAAGCACAGTAATATTTTAGTGAAGAAAATATGAAATTGATGTTCAGTGATTAGTTTGGATGAATGAGAAAATGTAATTGTTTGATGCATAAAAAATAACTCATTTGCTGTATTTGATATTAAGCAGCAAAATATAGTGATTTGAATATTAAGGAAAACATCAAATCAGATTATGTAAAAAAAAAAGATGAAATTAGAAAATATATATTTTCTGTTTATGAGTTTTGCCAATCAAAATTTTGTGGTAGAAATTGGGTGATTACCATGCAATTTTATTTTGGTAAAATTCTTAAATTATTTCAATGTTTATTATAATTTCTTATTAGTGACTTGTTATCATCAAAATCCGCCCCAAAGAGCGTCCTTTCTTTTATTAGGTATCAAAATAGGTATCCAGATTTCTACTTCTATACAAATGTGATATTTCAGATCTGTAGATAAAAAATTTGTTGCATATATAGGTTGAGAATTGTTGGTTATGTGGGAGAGCCTTACCTCTACCCCACTTAAGGGTGTAGTTCTTTTTTGTAAGGTTGACATACTTTCAGATATTTCTTGAGTTTGACTCGAGGATGACAGTTCAAAAGTGCACAGTAGTCAAATTTGGGAAAGAGGATGGAACAACTTTAACGGGAGGATGAGTTATTCAACGACACCAACCTATTTTGTTATATGTATATATATATATATATATATATATATATACATTTTGTAGAAACTATATATATTACAACTTATCAAGGCCCATAGGCTACTCGAGGATGAGATTTTAAAAGTGCACAGTAGTCAAATTCGGGAAGGAGGATGGAACCGCTATAACAGGAGATTGAGTTATTCAGCGACTCCAACCTATTTTGTTATATATATATATTCTATCTATATTAGCACTTATCAAGGGCAATAGGCAACTCGAGGATGAGAGTTCAAACGTGCACAGTAGTCAAATTTGGGAAAGAGGATGGAACAACTTTCTCTTCTGCCTCTCTCTCACCCTCTTTATCTTCTCTCTCTCACCCTGTTTCTCTTCTCTCTATATTAGCACTTATCAAGGCCAATAGGCAACTCGAGGATGACAGTTCAAAAGTGTACAGGAGTCAAATTTGGGAAAGAGGATGGAACAACTTTATCGGGAGGATGAGTTATTCAACGACACACACCTATTTTGTTATATATATATACATTTTGTAGAAACTATATATATTACCACTTATCAAGGCCCATAGGCCACTCGAGGATGAGAGTATAAAAGTGCACAGTAGTCAAATTCGGGAAGGAGGATGGAACCGCTATAACAGGAGATTGAGTTATTCAGCGACTCCAACCTATTTTGTTATATATATATATTCTATTTATATTAGCACTTATCAAGGGCAATAGGCAACTCGAGGATGAGAGTTCAAACGTGCACAGTAGTCAAATTTGGGAAAGAGGATGGAACAACTTTCTCTTCTGCCTCTCTCTCACCCTCTTTATCTTCTCTCTCTCTCTCACCCTGTTTCTCTTCTCTCTATATTAGCACTTATCAAGGCCAATAGGCAACTCGAGGATGACAGTTCAAAAGTGCACAGTAGTCAAATTTTGGAAAGAGGATGGAACAACTTTAACGGGAGGATGAGTTATTCAACGACACCAACCTATTTTGTTATATATATATATATATACATTTTTTAGAATATATATATATTAGCACTTATCAAGGCCCATAGGCTACTCGAGGATGAGAGTTTAAAAGTGCACAGTAGTCAAATTCGGGAAGGAGGATTGAACCGCTATAACAGGAGATTGAGTTATTCAGCGACTCCAACCTATTTTGTTATATATATATATATGTTGCATAAAATATATATTACCACTTATCAAGGCCCATAGTCCACTCGAGGATGAGAGTTGAAAAGTGCACAGTAGTCAAATTCGGGAAAGAGGATGGAACCGCTTTAACGGGAGGATGAGTTATTCAGCGACTCCAACCTATTTTGTTATATATATATATATATATATATATATATATATATATATTTTGTAAAAAATATATATGACCACTTATCAAGGCCCAGAGGCCACTCGAGGATAAGAGTTCAAAAGTGCACAGTAGTTAAATTCGGGAAATTTATTATATACTGTTTTTCTTGTTACTTAGGCATTTCCACTTATCAAGGCCGAGATACAACTCGAGGATAAGTGTTAATATTTGCACAGCAGTCAATTGGACAATAAGGCCCAGAGGCCACCCGAGGATAAGGGTTGAAAATTGCAGTAGTCAATTGGACAACATAGTAATCGTTAGTAATGGAAAGTCGGGAAATTTGTTATATATATATTTAAATTTTGTTATTTAGGCATTACCACTTATCAGAGGATAAGGGTTGAAAAGTGCAGTAGTCAATTGGACAAAATATAGTAATCGTTAGTAATGGAAATTCAGTAAATTTGTTATATATATATTAATATTTTGTTAAATACGCATTACCACATCAAAGCCCACAGGCCACTCGAGGATAAGTATTGAAAAGTGCACAGTAGTAATCGGTTGTAATGGAAATGCGGGATATTTGTAATATCCCTATTTTTTTATTACTTAGGCATTACCACTTATCAAAGCTCAAAGGCCACTCGATGGTATTACCACTTATCAAGGCCCAGAGGCCACTCGAGTATAAGCGTTTAAAAGTGCAGTAGTCAATTGGACAATATAGTAATCGTTAGTAATGGAAATTCAGTAAATTTGTTATATATATATGTATATTTTGTTACATACGCATTACCATTTATCAAGGCCCACAGGCCCCTCGACGATAAGGATTGAAAAGTGCACAGTAGTAAGCGTTAGTAATTAAAATTCGGGAAATTTGTTATATAACTACTTTTTGTTACTTAGGCATTACCACTTATCAAGGCCAAGAGGCCACTTAAGGATATTACCACTTATCAAGGCTCAGAGGCCACTCGAGGATAAGGGTTGAAAAGTGCTGTAGTCAATTGGACAATATAGTAATCGTTAGTAATGGAAATGCGGGAAATTTGTTATATATATATATTTATATTTTGTTAAATACGCATTACCACTTATCAAGGCCCAGAGGCCATTCGAGGATAAGGATTGAACAGTGCACATTAGTCAATTGGACAATATAGTAATCGTTAGTTATGGAAATTCGGGCAATTTGTTATATACCTATTTTTTTGTTACTTAGTCATTTGCACTTATCAAGGCCCAGAGGCCACTCGAGGATAAGAGTTAAAAAGTCCAAAGTAGTCAATTGGACAATAAGGCCCAGAGGCCACCCGAGGATAAGGGTTAAAAGTGCAGTAGTCAATTGGACAATATAGTAATCGTTAGTAATTACTACTTCTCAAGGCCCAGAGGCCACTCGAGGATAACGGTTCAAAAGTGCAGTAGTCAATCGGACAATACAGTAATCGTTAGTAATGGAAATTCAGTAAATTTGTTATATATATATTTATATTTTGCTAAATACGCATTACCACTTATCAAGGCCCAGACGCCACTCGAGGATAAGGATTGAAAATATTCAAAAAATGTTTATCTACCGATTAGAAAATTTGTATATAGGGTATTAAGACATATGGAATATATCTAGCATAATCTATCTATTATATCTTTAAAAGTCAGAATGTTTGTGCGTGTGTGTGAGGTAGCGAGAGAGAGAGAGAGAGAGAGAGAGAGAGAGAGAGAGAGAGAGAGAACAATTCTTAACCTATATATTCAACAAATTTTTTATCTACAGATTTTAAATTTGTTATAAAGGGTATTCAGACATATGGAAATATATCTAGCATAATCTATCTATTATATCTCCAAAAGTTAAAATGTGTGTGTCTGTGAGAGAAAGAGAGAGAACAATTCTCAACCTATATACTCAACAAATTTTTTATCTACAGATTTTAAAATTTGTATATAGGGTATTCAGACATATGGAAATATATTTAGCATAATCTATCTCTTATATCTATAATTAAAGTGAGAATATTTGCGTGTGTGTGTGTGTGAGGTAGCAAGAGAGAGAGAGAGACAGACAGAGCGAGACAACAATTCTCAACCTATATATTCAACAAATTTTTCATCTACAGATTTTAAAATTTGTATATAGGGTATTCAGACATATGGAAATATATCTAGCATAATCTATCTATTATGTCTATAAAAGTGAGAATGTGTCTGTGTGTGTGTGTGAGAGAGAGAGAGAGAGAGAGAGAGAGAGTAAGAACAATTCTCAACCTTTATATTCAACAAATTTTTTATCTACAGATTAGAAAATTTTTATATAGTGTATTCAGACATATGGAAATATATCTAGCATAATCTATCTATTATATCTATAAAAGTGAGAATCTGTGAGAGGAGAGAGAGAGAGAGAGAGAGAGAGGGAGAGAACAATTCTCAACCTATATACTCAACAAATTTTATATCTACAGATTTGAAAATTTGTATGTAGCGTATTCAGACATATAGAAATATATCTAGCATAATCTATCTATTATATCTATAAAAGTGAAAATGTGTGTGTGTGAGAGAGAGAGAGAACAATTCTCAACCTATATACTCAACAAATTTTTTATCTACAGATTTGAAAATTTGTATATAGATTATTCAGACATATGGAAATATATCTAGCATAATTTATCTATTACATCTATAAAAGTGAGAATGTGTGTGTGAGAGAGAATGAGAGAGAACAATTCTCAACCTATATATGCAACAAATTTTTTATCTACAGATCTGAAATATCACATTTGTATAGAAGTAGAAATCTGGATACCTATTTTGACACCTAATAAAAGAAAGGACGCTCTTTGGGCCGGATTTTGATGCTGTTGATTTTATATGTCGAGCTTTTCGACTTGTGTGGTAAAAACTTCTCAAATGTACTTGTGACGTTAGGCTGTGTAAGATGTTAACTTTTGTCAAAATCGCCTGTTCTTTCTTTCATCGGATCATTTCGATTATCAATTATCGATACGTATCGAAGACATTCCGATAGAAAACCTATTTAAGAACACTGCCAGGTACATAACATACCTTCATGTGAAATTTCATACAAATCCGTCCAGCCGAACTCACACAGACACACACATAAAGTTCCTTTTATATAATGATATGGATTTATAGATAGATAGAAAATAGGAAACTGATCTTATTTTAAAGCTAAATTCATTGCATAATGGCAAGTCGTAATTATTGCGTGTATGGCTAAAAGTTAAAACCTACAAAATGTACACTTAAAAACTTTACAACATCGGCCATTTAACTACTTATATACGACAAATTAAGGCACGAGAGATGTATGACAAAACCAAACTGCTACTTCTGATTTTCTATTCGTGTGATATTTAAGCAGGAGAAAATTTAGGCATGACAAATTGCTTTTACTATTTTCTTGGCTAAACATCTTTGGAAAAGATAAATAAGTTCTTTCTTTTTTAGAGTTATGAGGCATATTAAAAAAATACTAGTCAAAAATAAAAATAAAACGTTCGTTCAAATTAAAAGGAAAATATTTATTTACTTTTTAAAAATTCTACATGACTTTTTATATTGAGTGTTTTTTAATAGTAAATGTTCATCAAAAGAACACAATGAAATGTAAATATATCAACAAACTATTTAATTAACCCCGAATCTCGGTCTGCCAATCTAAATAAAAAAAAAACATTGTTTATTTTTTTTACAAAGATTTTTAGCGAAAACTAGCAGACCGCCCAGCGTTGCCCGATCGTAAGGTAAGCTTTAATATGATATATTAATGATTGCTGATTCCGTATTTATTATGATAGTGACCGTTTTCTATCAATTATTATATAGAACCTATTATATAGTAATGAGATGAAAAAAAATAATATATGACTTGGGTGTCACCAACTAGAATCGAAACCAAAACATACAACTCTCCACCGTCAATCCTTAGCTTCTGAGCCACGCCCATACGCACGCACAAACACGTACATACATACACATACAGACACATACACACATATATATACATGATAAGAATAATGAAAATAGTATTCCGCTAGTTGTGACGTTATCATCAGGTTGTCATTATAGCATAAAATGATGACGTTATCACCAAGTTTGTCATTATAGCATAAAGTGATGGCTATCATCATGTCTATCATTATAGCATAAAGTAATGACGTATTATTGTTCATTCACATTCGATTCGTGTTTTCTAATGTACTTTGTTTATTACTATTTGTGTAATTTTTTTAATACTAATGAGTCACTAGTAAACGAAGCAAAAATTTACTTGCTTATAAGATTACTGCGATGAATTGAATAATGAAGAATGTCATGAGAAGATTGAAAATGATGAATTGAATGAACAAAATATAATTACTTAAGAGTAATATAGACATTTGTTAAAGGTGGATTTGAAAATCAGCATGTTGTCTTCCGCAAAGAAACAGACCTATGGTAATGTGTGCTACAAAGGTAAAGTTTTAGAAAGAAACTTTGTTCATAGAACTTCGTTTGATGTTAGGCACATTGAGAAAGAAAGTTAAGACGCAAGATGCAAAATAAAACATTTCATGGTAAAAATATAACCAACAATAAATATATGGATAGATTCCAAAAAAGAAAGCAGCAATTGTTTCCCCTTGGTAAGAAACATATTCCATGGAACGTAAGAACTACAAGAGAAAATAATAGAAGCAATAGTTACGAATCTGTTGAAAGTTAACCCAAAATTCACTTTCTACTCTCATTGAATTAGTTTTAGTACATTATAACTGAAAAACTAAACTCTCCCAAGTTAAATTTGTTTTTATTTATTTCATAAATGGAAAGACCAGTGCACTATAACACACATTGTGCCTCTTTGATGTTTTCAATAAATAACAGTGATCAATATATTTTTCAGAGAAATCGAAGATTTTTATATGAATAAAATAGCCTCAGGTGCACGAGTACAAAAAACACTGACCATTATTGACTTTAGATTGATAAATGAAAAATCATTTGTGTAAAAAAGGATGTACGTGTTCTTGTCGAGTGGTTCCAATATGGGAAATCGATTTCTTGTATTAGAAACTGTGAGCACACCTAAGTATACCAAAGAGTTTTTATATTAATTTGAAAATTATAAATATCGTGTGACGGAACTTCAAAATTGTGTATTAAAATAAAACGATATGTAAGGGGCTAAAAATGCCGCATCAAGATCAAAAACTAACCAACGATAAGTGTTTTTCCATTGATTCCGATACAAAAAAAACAGCAGTTTTTCTCCATTGGCCAGAAACATCATTCATGAAATGTGAGGACTAAAGACAAAATAAGGGAAGTGAAAGTTATTGTGAACGTCGTACAAGGATGAAACCCTAGATTGGAGATCAGCCAAGCATTTTGTGAAAAGATTATAAATATCGGAATATCTCATTAATACTATATATATATATATATATATATATATATATATATGTGTGTGTGTGTGTGTGTGTGTGTGTGTATGTGTATATATATATATATAAATACACTCGTGCCAGGCTACATACCTTTTTTAAAACAAACATGCTATGTAAAACAGAACAGTCCAGACATTGGCCAGTTGAATTACATCGATAGCTGCTTTAAAAACGAATGCACGCCGTTCGCAGCGAATGCCATTAACAGAAGGCAATTGCAAAGTTGGACATCACGAGGCATTTGCAAGACGCATTAACGGATTAAGTCGCGTATTAACTTAATCGATAAATCTAAATCTCGCGAGTGTTTGTAATCTGAAATCAACGTGCTATATTTTCACCGACATGGAAATAATAAAGGGCACTAAGGGTTGCTGGTTGCTAACTTATCTTAAGGTTACTAAAGTTTACCTATTTTTTGACTTTCTATAAAATTTGGATGGGGCACTAATTTAAAAAAAACTAGAACCCTACAAGAATCTAGAGTTTGATTTTATCATATTTAAATAGAATAAAAATCGCCATTAAAAATACATCAAACACATTTTTCATCTCTCTCTCTCTCTCTCTCTATCTATCTATCTATCTATATATATATACAGATAGATAGATAGATAGATATCATTTATTCAAATTTATACCAAACAGAACATATTGTCAGTTGAACATAAGGGGGGCATAATTTGGGATCATATCTTCAGGTGCAGTATATAGGGAGTTGGGCAGCGATAAGCCTGTTCACATTTTAAATTTCTGCATGTTAATAGAGTTAGTGAAACAGGAAATAGGGAGGGAAATTCCAAGGGAAGGGTAAAAAAAGATTAGAGGCTTTCCGACATTTAGAAACCTCGACAAGGAAGGGATGGAATTTTTCTACTTGTCGGGTTAGTCAGGTGTATTGGCGTCAAGGGGGCACACGTATTATGAGTAAAAGTATGATGTCCAGGGATGCAACAATGCGGCGATAGAAGAGCAGTTCTTGACTGATAGTACAGGACCTATTAGATTGAAGACTGTTTTTGGACCTTATATCGGAAGAAGAAACAAGTTGGAGATTAAACAGCCAAGATGTGGCAACAATACTCCATGTGGCAACAAAACTCCATTTGTCTTTGTCAAGATATAGGATACTCTCACGTGTGAGTATTTTTATTATCACGGTAGAGAAAGAGCACTTCTTTTCAGCAACCTTGGCAATGTCTTCAATGTGTTTGTTCCAGTTCATGTTGCCTTTGAATGTTAAGCCGATGATCTTGAACAATGCACACGCATGAAGGGTGTTATTACTCATGGCAATTGGTGGCTGGAAACGTTTAAAATAAAGAAATAATTTATCCAGAAAAAAATTATTTTCCCTAAATTGTCTTTGAAAGGAAAGTAACTCTGAATTCGTTCATACATCCTCCGCTAAGTTTGGAAGACAGAATCTGACACGAGATCTGGATTCCCAGCTTTTCCCCTCATTTGTGTAAATATCGTTAAAGAAATTGTTAGCTGAAATCCATAGTTCATTTAAATATTTCTTATTCTATATAATAAAGTAAAAGCAGTCGGTATTTCGATTTTAGTCATCGATGGCTTCCGTCCTAAAATCAATATTCGATTTTTATTCAGATATATTTTAGGAAGAAAATTACACAAAACACAGATTCTCTGCTTAACAATTATTTGTTGAAGTGTAATGAAATTGCTATCTAAGATCTCTACACGTATATATATATATATATATATATATATATATATATATATATATGCATATATATATAAATAAATTTAAGCATTAACCATCTTAATATATACGCAAAAAAAAAATAAAAACAAATAAAATGCAAAATAAGTATAAATACATGAAAAAATAAATTAATAAAATAAAAATAAATTAGAATAAAATATAATATTGAATATAAACAGAAGTCCTACATTATAAAATTTAAAGAATCAAAATATTATTTTAAAAACAAACAAATTAATTTTTAATTTCTGCAAAACTGACAATACCCCAGTAAGCGCTTCTGAACTAATGTCGAAAACATATCCGACGAAGGCAAACATCCCGAAATATTATGTAATACGTAAATTCTATACGACCCCGTTGACACATATAAGAACACACTAGACAATACTTCAAACTATAATAACTTCATATATATATATATATATATATATATATATATATATATATATATATATATATATGTGTGTGTGTGTGTGTGTGTATGTCTGTGTGGGTGTGTGAGTGTGTGTATAGGAGTGTGTATAGGAGTGTGTATAAGGGTATTAAATAGAAACAAAAAAGAAAAACACAGGCATAATAACGACAGAATATTCATATCTATCTATCTAAAATTATATAAATGCAACTTTGTGTGTGTGTGTGTGTGTGTGAGTTCGTTCTTTAGAAACACCGAAACGGCTGAACAAATTTTCTTTAAGATTTACAGAACTTTAGTATATAAGTTTGGGAGTCATCTTAGTTAAGATTTGTTTCAGAATACTCCCGATAATTACTGATAATCGATGATCTAAACCATTATTTTAATTTATCTATCATCGGTAAAGCCAGTTTCTTCCATGTCGTTGCTTAGCTACAATGATAGAACAACGGGTCATGAAAATTCTACTGTGGGTAAGTTGATAGCGTGTTATAGTTTTTTCTTTACAAAAGGTGGTCTTTGTAGGTTCAAACTCCGCACGTAAATTTCTTATTTTTTTCATTAACTGTAAAGAATTTTATAAGACTTGAAAATTTACGTGTGACGTGGTCTGTAAATTCAAAGCCCGCACGTAAATTTCTTAATGACTTTTTCGTTAACTGGGAAGAAGTTGTTATGAAATTATTCTATGAAAAACAGTAGGTTCTCTTGAGTGCAAGGTAGAATAACATATATTTTGAACTAAGTTACTGCATGGAGGCATGTGAAGCTTCCCCCCAGGCGACTGCACGGATTTCGATGATAATAAAAATATAGAGTGTGAAATATTCGTTGATCATCATTCAATCCCGGGCAACGTCGAGTCTCCAGCTAGTATATATATATATATATATATATATATATATATATATATATATATATATATATATACATAAAATAAAAATTACAATTAAAATTTAAAATTGGAAATTTATCTTTCTTGAATTTGCATTTTTGGATTTTACCGCCATTGGATACTTTACCTTTTACCAGACTATCCATTCACTTGAAATAACTTCACCCTATTCCCTCTGCTTCAGTTTTTGTTATCAAGTAAGATCTTTGACTTACTTGTAGTTTCATCAAATACTTTTGCAAGCAAAATCCGATCCCGCATTCTGCTTTATCCTACTTTCTGATGAGATGGAAAGTATTTCTTCGAAACTCCGCGGATTAAGGACTATCCACTTATTTAGTGTTTCCTTTTCAAATTAAATATGTTTTAACTCTTTTTCAAAGTGTTTTTTAACATGTTTTATTAACTATTTGCTCATATATATATATATATTCCCCCTGAACGAAACAGATTTGTAAAAATGCACCATTTTGGAAAAATGCTTGGCAAGATAAATTTAAAACGACTTCAAAATATAAGAAAATTTATATATACGTAATTTATACATATGTTGCGCACGCGCGTGTGTGAACTGACTACGCAAGCGACCATTTTTTTTTTTTTTTACCTTAATCGTTAAAAAGACTGGAGAGTAAATCAACCGTACAATTTCGCTATAAAACACCGGAAGATAGGAAATATCAATCGAAATAAACAATCGCGTTTGGCAATCGAGATTGACCAGTGACTTTTCAAAGTCTCTTTCGTATAAAGACAGTCACCGGCGTCAGATGAACTCGTTACGTTTGACTGAGGTCGACGTCGAGCGTGAGATAAGCATCAGAATACAACATTGGATTAATGGTTGGACTAAGTGCTCGGGGCCAACGGGTCAGACGTTTTACTTGTAGAGGACTGAAAGCTTTGTATATATATATATATATATATATATATATATATATATATATATATATATATATATATATATATATATATATATATAAACTTACACATGTATTATTATTATTATTATTATTATTATTATTATTATTATTATTATTAATTCGTGTGTCTACATAAAATATCATGGGAAGATATTTTTAGCCTGACGCCTGAGGATGAAACACACACAAAAATATATATATTATATTATATTATATTATATGTATGTATACACACACACACACACACACACACACACACACACACACATATATATATATATATATATATATATATATATATATATATATATATATATATCAGTAGCGTAGCATCAGATTTTGCCGCCCGGGGCGGTCGAAAAATTTGACGCCCACCCGCTGGCATATAATTATCTGTTTTGCCCCACCACTAGCTGGCATATAATTACATTTTTTGCCACCCCCGCTGACATATGATTCCTGTTTTGTCGCCCCCGCCTGCTGCTGGCATATGACGACCTTTCAAAATTCAAAAAAGCCCTCAAAATATTTTTTTCATTGAACTAATGTTTACACAATTCCCTTTAGATTAATGTTTACACATTTCCCCCCTTTTTTAAAATTATATTTAACAATGTCTTTTCAATAATTTGAATAATAATAAGTGTGTAAACGTTAATCTGTAATGAATTGTGTAAACATTTATATGAAACAAAAGAAACCAAATATTTTCCAAAACAAAAACGTATAATTCAAATTATCAAAAAATGTTAGATTAAATTAATTGGCTACACAAATAAATATAATAATAAATTTAAATGAGAACAATTGGAAAAACATTAAATCCTGAATATGATAAAATCATTTTTATTTACTTTTTTATTGTTGTTATTTTCGAATTTTCACAAAAAACATGGCCGTATCAAGAAGAGGATAGTCCGATGTATATTTTTTTTCTTTTTCTTCATAATGTTATTATTAAGAGGTCCAGCCTCCCGAAGAGAAAAAAAGTCTTGTATCCGTTTTTTTTTTAAAATCCGTGCGTATAATCGCTCGGTTTAAGCGCAAAATTTAAGAAATTTGTTTTTGTTAATAATGTTGCAATCCTTTTTAAAAATAGTTTAAAAAAAACATTTTAAATGAATGCATTTATGAATTGAAAATAAGGCTATAAATTTATTTTTTGTGAGAGAACTAGTCGGTTGAAACTTTACAAACATACATTTTGCGCTTTTTTTCTTCGGAAAAGTTATCCATAACTCTATCAAAATTCACTCTATCGACACGTTCCCTCTCTATGGAGAGCATTGCCAAGTCTGTAAGCCTTGTCTGGCTCATTTTTGATCGAAAGTAGTTTTTTATGAGCTTCAATTTCGATAAAGAGCACTCACAGCTGGCAACGCTAATAGCTTGGGTAAGGAAAATGCGCAGCAAGATCACAATATTAGGAACGGAATCCCCAAGGTGATATCTCTGTATAAAGTTCAAAAGTTCAAGAGATCCATTCATTTTGTCTTTTCCTGAAGCGTTCACAAAATATTGTAATCTGTTCCTTTTGTCCAAAAAATTCCTCTTTTTCTATATCTTCGTCAACTTCATCAAGCTGACAATCATAATTATCATCAAGCAGTTTGGACGGTGTAAGAAAAGCGTATTTACTTGCAAGATTGTGAACTTGTGGAACTCTGCAAGATATTTCTTCAGTTAACCTATGACAGACAGCATTTCCCGTCTAAACTCAGTATCAAACCCCAGTGCTTCATCAGTCAATCGTTTAGCACTCATTCGTTTCTTTTTGCAAATTAATCGATGCTTGTAAAAGTGGTCGACAAATTTAATCGGTGCTTGTAAAGATGGTCGACAAATTTAATCGGTGCTTATTAATATGGTCGACAAATCTAATTTTTAAATATGTCGTTTTAAGCAAAAACGATATTAAGTACTTAATAATTCTTATAATTAATTCTACTGTATTCTGTAAGTTTAATCCTCTCCTTAAAACTAACAATCTGCTCTACTCGCCAAGCTGCCACTAACACTCATACATTACACAAGCCGTGGAGGGGGACCCTAAGCTTTCAGCCCTTAACTCTCGCATGCTGACCGATTGGAAGTCATTATCACTAAACATCTATACATTTCTACCGCCAAGGCATACATTATTTTATTCTTACCCAGGTAGATACTTACTAACTATGGTCTGAACTTAGATTTATAGCTATCTTTATTACATAGCAATAGCTGTCTCTTCCTTAGTTTTGCAATGATAAATACAAAAACTGAACCGATACTCTGTAATTCAAAATACAACTTCATGATTTTTAGACAAAAGCTGAAGATATCTTCATTAGAAGTGTAAACATACTTAATTCCCACAACCTCCATATATTCGCATCCGCTGGAAATCTGCCCATATATCTATTTACTTTATTATACATACTGAACACGCCATAGCTTATAATTTTACTTCCAATTATACCTGTAGTGTATTGTACTTCATATAAAAAATGACGTTACTTGTATCTACATTGAGGACACATCTTAACCCTCTTGCCATCTAAAATACCCAGAGCTTGGGCAACACATTTTTAGTTAATTCTTAATATCAAGCCATTCTGTAACGCGTTATCCTATTCCTAAGCCAACATGAAAACAAGAAAAAAAAATTCTAAATTTAAAGGAAAAATATTAAACCATATATTAACTTTCTTTAACTCTGCTATGTTACTTCTGGGAGTTGGGCAGAATTTGAGGCCTAGTTTTAGTACTTCAATTTCATCCTTTGTAAGTGTCTCTGTAGATAGGTTGATGACTTTGGGTTTTTTGTTGTCTAGTCTGGTGTTGTCATTTTGTGAGGGATTCCTAAAAATGATTGTGGGGGTCGTTAGTTTCGTTTATTCGGTTGGGAGGTTGGTTGTGTCGTTTTGTAGGGATGTATGGGTTATTAGAACCATAGCATAATATCTGTTCCAACACGTCGCTCCTCCTCAGTCAGTGGAGGAGATCCCCCTCATGACGTAAACAACTATCATCCCTTCTATCATCCCCCTCCAATACATATACCCCCCCAATTGCCCCCCCCCCTCTGGGGTACAAAATCTCCCCCACACTAGGAACCGATCCTAAGTCTGGCCATATGTTACAGAGAGAGAGAGAGAGAGAGAGAGAGAGAGAGAGAGAGAGAGAGAGAGAGAGAGAGAGAGAGAGAGAGAGGTGAGTAAACGTGGAGTGTAGACACGTTTACCAGAACTGAAGATCAGCTGACCAGATTACGTATGAGTGACGTGGTCAGGTTGGCTAGATCTGTGAGATTTGATTTGGGCTTTGAGGAAGACGGACGGCTTCCCGTTGTCTCCCCCTATTCACTGGGGAGGGGGGGAGACGAACGCTGACGTGTGTAGAAGAAGAACCCACACAGGCCGATTTCACTTCCACCTTCTGCAGGACCTCTGGGGAAAGTGAAATAAAAACTATAAAACCCATTCATCGTCTTGGAGTGATAAATCTTCGTCAAACAGGTATCAAGTCTCCCTCCAGGATGAGAAATTTCCAGATGGTCCAACATCGAAGAAGCAGAGGTAGGTTCTGAAAATACATGTCACACACACGATTCCCTTTATGATAATCAAACACACAACCCTTTATATTAAATACAATCATACGCACACGGAATCCTTTTTATGTTATACACCAAACGTAAATGGTACCCTCAATGATAACCCTAGGATAACTTCAATGATAACACTATGTAACAAACGTTCAATTTGGTGCCGTAACTGACCAGACCACCTAGCAAGGGTGGGTTTAAAAGAAAAAAAGAAAGAAAGAAAAAAACAGATCTTCGGTTGCCACGGGGGGAAAAAAGAAAAAAAAGGACAAGAAAAACAATATAATGTCTGGAAAAAAAGACAGAAAAAAGAAAAAAAAACGTAGGGTCTATTAAAACACTAGGCGAATTAGAAAAATAATTAAAAAAAAAAGAAAAGCAATACACACGTACAACTTTTTCACGAAGAAAGAAAAGGAAGACATACAGACACACAGATGTAAAACTTTATATATAGAATTAGCAAAAAAAATGTTTATCGTATTAGGAGACATGGAAAAAAACAATAGAATTTGAAAAAAAACCCATTATGACGATAGACATACAGATAATAAATTGTAAATTTTTGATGAACAGCCAGTGAGTAAACCAGAAAAAAAAGAGATAGAACATATTACTTTAGTAAGTGTGCGTCAGGAATGAGCCTTTCAGCTTACCAAAAGATAAACACGTCAATCACAAATATGTGTTTTGAATATTTTGTTGCATTTTTAAACTGTGTGAAACTAAGTGTAACTTTTGATGAAAAACAATGGAAAATGTGATTGTTTTTCCTTTTTCACTAATTGTACGATTTTTTTTTCTTAGGAATTTTTTCTGACATGGACAATTTTAGTTCCATTGAGTGTTAGGATTGTCTGAGACGTTATAAGTGAGTCGTTTTATTTTATTTTAGAAACGAATATGTATTTTAAATGTAAATGTCTAGGTATTTTTAGTAAACGACTGTGATTTTTCTTTAATTTTGAATTCTGCGGAATGGTAAAAGATGATGCACTATACAGCCGGCCTAGTTGATGACGTGGTCAAATGGGTTTCCACGAATCTGTGTTTTGTTATTTGGAATTTTGTTGTTAGTGAGATGGGACTTTGTGATTGCTTATAGGAAATTTTTGTATTTTTTAATTTATTATTTTTATGTAATTGATGTGCTGTCAAACGGTATTGGCAGACTTTTCTTGTTCTTTGACATGTATTTTTTTTTCGCAGAATGGGGAGGTGGAATCTTTGCTTGTGGGGTCTATTGAAAGAATGATTAATAAAAGGAAGAACGTGTTGGTAATTAATTAATTAATAATCATAATAGTAATAATAAAATAGGGAAAAAGAGAAAGAAATAAGATTTAAACAGTATAATAAATAAAAAAAAAGTTTCGGAAGAGTCAAAGGTTCAGTCGGTATTAATTTTAATTTTCGAAATGTAGAATAAATGTTCTATTCGACATGAGTGACGTTTTGACCACATAAGTAAAGTAGAAAAAAAAAGGATAAATATAGGGTTAAATAAACTATATGAAGAAATGAAAGAAAAAGTGGGGCGTGAATGGAATTAAATTTCTGTGGCAAGCATGTTAGAATTTTGGAGAGGTGTTGAGTTACATGGGTAGTGATTAATTTCATTATTCTCGAGAAATGATTCGAATTTTATTTTTTTTTATCGTGATTTCTATTGATTTCGAGTAGAATCAACATGGAGCAACTTTGAGTACTTCATGTGTGGAAATCCGATGTTTTCCGTGAAGCTATGTGTCTTCAAGGCAGGTTGCGCTTACCGACTTTGGAAAAAAAAGTTTTTTTCTGACATAGCAGTAAACGGAATGTATTCTGTCCAGCGTGAGCGGATCTAGTTGTAATCAACTTCAGGGAGCAAATGAAATGCCCTCTGACATGGCGTAAGGGGCAGAGGAGGTGCAATGGCTGACGTGGCCATTATGTTACGAATCGCTCAAGAGAAGATGAATGAAATATGTATGCAAGTACTTAGGAAAATAGAAGGCTACCCACCATATGGAATGTTAAGAGGTTTTTTGTTTCCCACAAAATACTAGTAATAAGAGTAGGCTTATGATGAATAGGATAAGGCTTGGGATAGAAATTTTTTTTTTGTGTGCTACCTATGGGAAGAAAAGCTGATCTGTAAAGCCAAGGACGATGATAGTCCGTTTTGAAAAGCCAGATGGACCTCGATTTTATTATTCGATTGATTGGCGAGAATTTATCGATCACGCGTAGTGTCGACGGGAGTAAAGGATGCTCCTGAAATTGTGATTTAACTTATGAAGAGACCATGGGGTCACAGGGAGTTGTTGACCTTCGAGGGCGCAAGGATTAGCGCCACATGGTATTATTTGTTGATATTGTTGATATTATTTTACTTAGTATATTGAATAAAGGTATGACAGTTTTCTTTGCCAGTGGGGTGAGCATATATATCCCATTCTTAGTAAATGTGGGAAGTAGAAAATGTATGCCTTCGCCATACATTTTGATAAAAAGGGGGGAAGGAATGTTACAGAGAGAGAGAGAGAGAGAGAGAGAGAGAGGGAGAGAGAGAGAGAGAGGGGTGAGTAAACGTGGCGTGTAGACACGTTTACCAGAACCGAAGGTCAGCTGACCAGATTACGTATGAGTGACGTGGTCAGGTTGGCTAGATCTGTGAGATTTGATTTGGGCTTTGAGGAAGACGGACGGCTTCCCGTTGTCTCCCCCTATTCACTGGGGAGGGGGGAGACGAACGCTGACGTGTGTAGAAGAAGAACCCACACAGGCCGATTTCACTTCCACCTTCTGCAGGACCTCTGGGGAAAGTGAAATAAAAACTATAAAACCCATTCATCGTCTTGGAGTGATAAATCTTCGTCAAACAGGTATCAAGTCTCCCTCCAGGATGAGAAATTTCCAGATGGTCCAACATCGAAGAAGCAGAGGTAGGTTCTGAAAATACATGTCACACACGCGATTCCCTTTATTATAATCAAACACACAACCCTTTATATTAGAGACAATCATACGCACACGGAATCTTTTTTATGTTATACACCAAACGTAAATGGTGCCCACAATGATAACCCTAGGATAACTTCAATGATAACACTATGTAACACATACCCACATGGGGAGACAAATAAATAGAAACATTAAAAAATCCCCTATACATATTTTAAATACACCCCTCTTTCTAAACAAACATAATATAAGGAATACCCGAAAAGACTAAAACGAAAAATCACAATACTAAAATCCAAGAATCCAAAAAATAAATATCAAAATAGAATGAAAGCATCCCTACCCTTATTTCAGAAGAACTGGTCCCCCCCCTCCTCACACATACACATTTGTAACGACCTCGGATCACAGTCACCTTCTTAAGGAAGAAAATAACCTCATAATACTATAAAACAGTATACACATTCTCAAACCAATAAAAGCAAACACACACACACACACACACACACACACACACACACACACACACACACACACACACACACCCTACCCCACCCTAAAGGAAAAGAAAAAAACATTAGCAGAAAGAGAGAGTGACTACAGCCAGGTCAGCAGCCTTGAAAAGCCCAATAAAAGAGTAATAAAAATTGAATATGCCAATGAATAATAAACACTAACAAGCCTCCACCCCTTGGAAACACTTCAAATGAACTACGAAAATCACCATTTTTACATCTCCAACATATTTGAACATAATTTCTGACGAGGACGCGTCACAGAACGTCTGAAACGCGCGTAAAAACGATTTCAATTACTTAAAAACATTATTACAATGATCCATTATAATTCTCAACGAAAAACCAAGACACGGAATAATAAAATAATGTATAAAAATACACATTGTTGGTGACTACTCCCTTATTTAAATATATATATATATATATATATATATATATATATATATATATATATATATATATATATATATATATATATAAACAATAAAAAAGAAACTTCTCAGCTCGTTCATTTCTAGCGGCTTTTCAACTATGATCGTGTTCCGTATCAACTTTCGGAAGGACAGTCGTGCATTTTCTTTAAAAACTGCACTAATTTTGTTCCATATTTAACACTGAAGCTGCGGATGATGTTTTTAACCTTATCAGCTACGAAGAGGGACAATTCCTTTCTGAAAAGTGTCTTATAATTTTGAAGCTTCTGTTTCCAACGTGAGATCATGTTTTGTGCTCCAGACTTCTATTGCCTTTTATATTGAAGGACTGTTTTTCTTTCTTATTTTTCAGCGAATACCGAAGCATGGTTGCAAATGTGTAGCGGAAACCTATAAATGCATTCATAAATGTATGACTAGTGTATTTTGCTGTCTGAAGAGTCGCTATTTTGGAATATTTTCAAATGATAGATTTCAAATTGTCCAAATGGTTATGAAACGCATCAAAAAATACAAAATATGATGTTCTTATTTCATATATTTGTTTTCTTGATTTCCTGAAAATATTACACACACACACACACACACACACACTCACACACACATATATATATTTATATATTATATATATATATATATATATATATATATATATATATAAGAAAATAAATGGCAAAATTAATTATAGACCATGATAAATCACCGTTTGTTTCATTAAATCAGTCCGGCATTTTGTTGGAGATTTTGTTTTTGAAGAAGCCTGGATAATATATTGTTAAATGTATAATTTTTCTTTTTTCTTTTCAAATAGTGATAGGAATTATTGAAAATTTTCTTTTCCTCGATGGGAAAAGAAAAAAATAAAGAATAAATAATACATTACTATTGCTTCTAAAACAGTCCAAAAATACTGAACAGATTTAATAAAAAACAAAAAATAAAAAACAAAAAACTAACAAAAAACGGTGAGATATTGTGATCAGAAATTAAGTTGTTTTCGCTATATATTTATATTCTACAATAATTTAATTATGGATGCGTATGATTGTTTCAAAACCGCATCATCTAATCTATATATAAGTTTCACCAATCTATATGAGTTTAGAATATTTTAAACACAATTTGATTAAAAGATCTTTTCCACACTAGGTAACTATGTAGAAGTTTAGACTAAATAACTTTCTGTGAATATTTATATTTGTTTAAAAGCAGCAAACACCGTAACTTGGAATTTCTAAACATTTCTGAAAACGGGGTTTAATTGCCAAATATTAAAAAATATATACAATAAATAGTTTCCTTGGTATAATTTGATTTCATTGCATCTTATTTTTATAATAACATCTCATATGAGATCTTGAAAAGAATATATATATATATATATATATATATATATATATATATAGAGAGAGAGAGAGAGAGAGAGAGAGAAAGAGCGAGAGAGAGAGAGAGAAAGAGGGGACAGAAATAGAATAAATTGAGTCAAAAAATGTGTAAAATAGAGTATGATAGATAAAGACAGGAAAGAAGGGAAGAATAGAAGAGATTCTATGAGAGAGAGGGAGAGATAGAGAGAGAGAGAGAGAGAGAGAGGGAGAGATAGAGAGAGAGATCGAGATCAGGAGTATGTGTGTGTGTTTTTGAGTATTAGAAAGAGAGAAAGAGAGAAAGAGAGAGAGAGAAAGAAAGAGAGAGAGAGCACGGGAGAGCGGGATCACAAGAGACCAGGAGCGCGAGACAGAAGGTTAAGATACATCAGGAGTACGTGTGTGTATGTGTTAGAGAGAGAGAGAGAGAGAGAGAGAGAGAGAGAGAGAGAGAGAGAGAGAGAGAGAGAGAGAGTTAGCTAGGGAGTGAGAAGACAGATAATCGTCTTGTGATATTTGATTGCATTTACGCTTAAATTCACAATTATTTTTTGCTTCGCTTGAAAGGCAAGTCACTATTTATATTTTGATTGAGACGATCATTTCGAAAGTCGAGAAATAGTAAAACGGCCATTTGTAGTGTGCAATCTGTTGATACGATCATTAACCAATGGCCATTATTTGGGATTATACAAGATAGTTAACCGTCAAGGGCAAAAGGATAAATTCCAAGTTATACCAAGGAAACATGCAATTTGCTTTGGTTAGACTACCTTGAGTTTTCCGTTTTAGGGCATATAAAACGCTTTCGAGGTTGTATAATGTTAGAAGACTTGTATCGATATAATGAGAATAATTAACTATCATTTTATCTATAGACAAACCGATCTCGTCTTGAAAATCTATAGATTTTACAACTATTTTATGTCCGACGAGGTTCAGTCAAAATGTATGCATATATGTGGCAAAAAAGGTTTGTTCGCACACACACACACACACACACACACACACACACACACACACACACACACACACACACACACACACACACACACACACACACACATTCCAGTAATTATAGGCGCAACCGGACATGAAAAATAATTTCAAAAACTATCGAATATACCCTATCGAATATACCCGGTCAACCAAGTGCAAGAGAAATAAATGCAATTGCACTCCAATGAAACTATTAGAATTTTAAAAAGGATTACTTGATTGAAATCGTAGGCGGATGTCTGGCATCCAGTAGGATGTACCATTCTCATAAAAGCAAAACGATTAGAAAATTAAAACACGAGAAAAGCACACGCACATGACACACACACACACACACACACACACACACACACACACACACACACACATATATATATATATATATATATATATATATATATATATATATATATATATAGTCACCACGAGATTGTTTTGCGGCTAGACGACCACTCATTTCAAGTCAGGAAACAAACTTACAATTATCTAGTTGATAATCGGCAGTTCAACTAACTAAGTCATGTGATCAGCGCTCGCAAATGATATACATATATCTTTATATAAACGTTGATCTCCACTTTTAAAGTGCCTAACTTGTCTATTTACAAACATAGTGTAAGCGGCCAGAGATATAAGTTAACGGCAGTGCACTGCGCTAGAAAGCTAGAAATGGGGCTTATATATAGATACGGTGTCCCTATGATACGGTTTTTCAGGTAACGATGTGGAATACGGTGTTTTTCAGCCCTATGGTTACGGCATTTGCCCCGTCTTACAGTGTTATTTAAAATGTTATTTCATTAGATGAGGCTCCCTTCAGTCTTGACAGACTATAGATACCCACAGTGAGGGTGCCTGCGCACGAAATTTTTGTGGCAAGAGTTGCGCAAATTCAACCACACCTCTCCTGAGTCGACATTGTTGAATACCAGTGACAAGTGGGGTACAGAACGACTGAAAACAATGCCAAAACAAGCGGAAAGCACATACAGCGCCTAGAATTCCCAAATGGTTACCCATCTGGTACTAGCCAGGCTCAACGTTGCTTAACTTCGGTGATCTGACGAGAGCCGGTGTGTCAACGTGATTATGACGTAATGTTTCATTAGATATATATATATATATATATATTATATACTATACTGTATTTTGTTACTAATTTTTAATGCCGTACAATGGGATTATGCCATCTCTCTCTCTCTCTCTCTCTCTCTCTCTCTCTATATATATATATATATATATATATATATATATATATATATATGTGTGTGTGTGTGTGTGTGTGTGTTTTAATTATTTCAACCTCGGATGTATTTACTTAAATCATTAAAAGTTGTTTCAATAGACTAGATAACAAAATATTCAGTTCAGACGATTTAAGCTAAAATAAATTAAGAGAACTTCTAATTCATTTTAGCTTAAATCGTCTGATGATATGGACTGGATATTTTCTTATCCAGTCTGTTGGAACAAATAAATCCGACGTTGAAATAATAAAAACATATTTAGCTCTACTAACGTCCCTGTTGTTTTTTTAACCAACTATACCTCTTAATACATACATACATACATATATATATATATATATATATATATATATATATATATATATATATATATATATATATATATATGCAACCGAATTGATTAGGTCTTCGCTAAACTGAGCCAGAGATGTCTCGTGATGCGGGGTTCGAATCGTTCGACTGGTATTAATCGTGACACCCTGCACTGAAGATTCCCGAAAGGATGAAACACTAGTGTCTGTAGGTATTTAATAATTATTATAGTAAAAAAATAATTATTACAGCCCCTTTAAGAAATTCGTTTCTTATCGTTGAGCACTTTCAGTTGAATTAAAAGTCGGTCAACTTAGCTTTTATGCATAGATCATCGTATAACGATTAGATCACTCTCTGACTGACGTAAATGAACATAGTGGGGTATGCCCTTTTCTCTTCCCTGCAACATCTCTCCCACAGGAGATACTTTGCGAGCCTGTCGTTGTTTTATCGTTACTACCATGGCAGGTGTTCGTCTGAACTCTAATCTCTGGTCCCCCCTCGCCAATCTTTCACGATAAACACCCGCCTAGCTGAAACCACTGTAAAAAAATTTCCCCACTCCTTATCTGTGCCAAAATCTAAACGTAGATTCCATGAACAAAGCTTCTTTCTTAGAAGTGCACGCCTGTGGAACTCTGTTCCGGTTTCCTGTTTCCCACCTGACTACAACCTGGATGTCTTCAAGTCCAATGTAAACAAATTCCTGATGAACCGCCTGTTTATGTAAGACACTTTATCAGATCTCCAACACTAACGTACTGTACACACAATAACCCTTATCCCCGAGTGGCTTCCGGGCCCTGATAAGTGGTGACTACCTTGTAAAAAAAGTGAGAAAAATTATTTGCTTTTGTTTGATTATTGAAGAGGCAAAATGTGTCGCCCAGACCAATGGTTTCATGGGTCTAGAGAGTAATTGCTATTCATGGGAACACGGGAAATTATTCGCCATTATCGGCCCCAGGACTGAGCCCATGGACACATCTTCTATTTGCCGATACATTACATCGCTGAAACTGAATTCAACAGATGTAGTGGCAAATTTTATCAGCTCAACGAATATGCTTTCAGAAATGGGGGGGGGGGCGATATCTGGCTACGATATAAAAATATGCACAGATATCTATAGTCTCTAAAATCGGACAAATAAGCAGGTTGCTAATATCATAAGAACACAAATTTATTAACAACCTTAGACCTTTGAATAAAGTCTGCAAAATAAAAATAAAATGAATCTTTCAGGTAGTATTTACGGGCTGTAAAACATTCAAGATCCATTTTGCAACTTTATGCTGTGATGACCCTACCGTAGATAAAATGGGACTTCAAGAGACACCTAATTTGTGAGTTTTCGGTAAACCATATAAACTAGGATGAATCGATCTTGAGAGTCTAATCTCATTAACTATGATAGACGAAAGTACACCACTCTTCACCCACTTAACTAATTTCTTTTGGATTTAGTTTCTAAAGACGCTCTACGATCATGAGTTGCGACCGGGGCTATTCCGATTTCGACTGAATAGTCCATCATCTATCTTTTTTTTTTTTTTTTTTTTACAAAGGCATCACCACATTATCAAGGCCCAGAGGCCACTCAAGGATAAGGGTTAAAGAGTGTACAGTAGAAATTGGTCAATATAGTAATCATTAGTAATGAAAATTTGGTAAATTTAATAACTTATATGGAACGGCTCATCAAGAACTTATTTACTTTAGACTTGAACAAAACCATATTGTAGTCAGCCGGAAAGCAGGAAAACGGAAGACAATTCCACAGGCGTGCAGTTCTAAGAAAGAAGCTTTGTTCATGGAATCTACGTTTAGGTTTAGGCACAGATAAAGAGTGGGGGAAATTATTGATAGTGTTTACAGCTAGACGAGTGTTTCTTGTGAAAGTTTGGCGAGGGGGGACCATAGATTGAAGCTATCTATCTATCTATCTATCTATCTATCTATCTATCTATCTAGATGAAGAACTCTTCCGTCGATTTCGATATATGAGCTTCCGCCACAACAACTAAGATAATTTGTCTATAGTGTTGAAGTCTTAGTGTAGAACCAACCACACTTTTTGGTACTACTGCTCACCTTTGTCGGGCAGATGACTGTCACAGAGTATACTGTAGAACGCAGGGGTTTCTTTCATTCTTTTTTTTTTTACACCAGAGCACTCTTATATATATATATATATATATATATATATATATATATATATATAGTCTTCGAAATTTTTTTATCCTTTAAAACTATACAACAAACTTATTTAATTTTTATATGTTTTATCATTCGTTGGAAAACTATTTAGTCAGTAAATCATTTAATCACCTCCAATCGCTGCATTAATTTGCTCTCTTGAATTCGTAATAGTCCTAATATATATATATATATATATATATATATATATATATATATATATATATATATATATAGTTTTCTATTTAAAAATTTTAGTTAAGCTTTTCTTTTTTCATCCTTATGTAGTTAAATTCTGTTTTAAAATTGAAGACTTTTGCGAAATCAGCTTATGCAAGTGCTAAGTCTATTTCTATTTTACAATTTTAGTTAAGGCCTCTTTTTTTCATCCTTATATAAATGTCATTATATAAATGTCATTATAAACTTTTTAGAAGTCGGATTATGTAGGTGCTTAGTCTGCGATAGGTTAAAATTAATATTTGTTTTCTTCCGGGAATTTAAACTGCATTCTTTATTTTTATTTTTGAATTTTTTTATTCAAAGCTTCTTTATATATTCAAAGCTTCTTTATATATATATATACATATTATTGCCACTCGAATTCCAGTGGAGATCAATAGCCGTTGCTAGCGAGAAATCAATGGTAAGCGGCTGTTGCAATAACGAAAATTCATTTGCAAATGTTATAGAAAGAGATGGAGAGTACTGGAAATCTGGGGAGACTTGTTTCACTCAGCTTCAAGGGAATACCATAGGCTGTTTTCAAGGAGAGATCTTTGCTGACCTGTGTGAAATCGCCTTGTGAGCCAATAATAATGATAAATATAAGAGGAGAAGGAGGAGGTGGAGGAAGAGGGAGAAGGAGAAGAGGGAGAAATAATTTATTTAGGAATTCAATGATGGAATGGAAAACTACAGGAAAAAAAGGCGATAAATAAAAGCAAGGACAGAGATAAGGAGGTACACAAGAAATAATAGAAGACAAAGAATAAATTATTAAGACGAATAGAAAAAAGATAAATAGAAGATGAGAAAGGAAAAAGAGCGAGAATAATGATTACGGAAATTGAGATGAAAGAGAAATGAAAGATGAAAATAAAGAAAGAAGAGGAAAACATAGAAAAGAATAATGAAGAATATAAAAAAATGCAATTTGCTCTGATGAACTCATACCATTTGTGACCCTTCGACGTACATATCCCCGACTAACTTCACAACCAGCAAAATCCCACCACTTCACAATCCTTGGATTTTTGTTATTCCATTTTCACTCCAAACAAGGCACAGTGCCATTTTGATGTAGGGGCACTATTTAGGGAGTTGATTAGCAAGATGTCTCTTCATATTACTTTTGAACTTCTGAATGTCGGTACGGTTGGGAAAGCAGGAACCCGGAAGGGAATTCCAAATCTAGCAGTTCTGAGGAAGAAACTATTGGAGTAAAAGACTTTTTTACATCTAGGGACTGTGTAGGGGTGGGATTTTGTTGCTTGTAGGGTTTGTCTGGAGTATTTACGTCTAGGGGGTACAAGAGCCTGTAGTTCGCCGGACGTCACCATTAAAATACTTGTAGAACAGGCAGAGGTATGCAACATTACGTCGATGGGACAGGGGTTGAAGCTTTGATGACAGTTTAGGACCTATCAGGTTAGCGACTCTGTTTTGAACCCTGTCCAGGAGCGTGAGACTAGTAGTAGATGCACCAGCCCAGATGTAACAACAGTACTCCATACATGGGCGAATAGTGGCCTTGTAGAGGTACACGATACTTTCAGGCGTAAGTAGCTATCGAGCACGGTAGAGAGAGCCCACCTTTTTTGCCGCGGCCTTTACTATATTACTTTCTTCTATTGGACTGCTAAACTTTGGAATTCCCTCTCTGTTTCTTGCTTCACTGACAGTACTAATCCGCAGAAGTTAGAATGTAATGTAAACAGATATCTCGCTGCTCAACTCCCAATAGTTCTCTCTAAGATACAATCTCAAATAAGTAGCTCCTTATTTCCAAGTGGTATTATGTCTTGTTTGGCATGGAAAAGAGTAAAAACGAAAATGAAAGAAAAGAAAAAGGAAATGAAAGGGAATGTGACAAAATATAACTATATTAAGAAGACGGATAAGAATTAGATAAATACAAAAGCAAACAAACTATAAAACAAAAGAAAAAATGCACTAATTACGACTACGAAAAACCAGAAGGACAGGGATGAAAAACTAAAAAAGAAAAGAGAGAAAAAGAAAGAAAAGAAAAACGTAAAAAGAAAAGGAAGAAGATATTGATTTGCAATCATGTTATATTGTAGAAAACAATATCCCCCCCCCAATAAAAACAAACACTAATTTCTTAAATGCTATTTTTACGGTTTCAAATTGAACCACTGTCCAATGGGGAACCAACCTAGCTATATAACTTGTCACACAATCTTGACGGCGCTGGAACGTGTTCTGATCAGATTAGACAAAGGCTGACAAACACAAGGGAAACACTTTACATAATTGCTTTCTAGTTTTGCCTCTTCAAATACAATTTGGCGGCGATGATAATTTTTGAGAACGCGTCGCACAACAATCTCGACGGCTGATGATTTCCCCTGAAACCATTTTTCGTTGTGTTGAATCGCGTTTGTGTGTTGATTACCGTTTAAAACATCATCAACGACCTTCATTTATAAGCTTCAAATTGCATGACACGATACGAGCCAACGAGCTACGATTGATTGAAAGTAAATAAATGTGAAATTATATTTAATTTCGGAAGGTAAAATAGATGAAAATGTTATTTTTAATTAACACACACACGTATGATGAAAATTATGGAAATAATATCTCAACTTGATGAAGAGATGAAAAAAAGAAACAAACCAAAATTGAACATATAATTTAATTCCTCTCTCTCTCTCTCTCTCTCTCTCTCTCTCTCTCTCTCTCTCTATATATATATATATATATATATATATATATATATATATATATATCGCATTTCCACTCCTTTAAGAAAATAACTTTCTCAACAGTTGAACACTGTCTGTTGAAATGAAAAAGTTGGTCTACGTGCGAGATCGTGACACCTTAATCGCTTGATCACTATAGACCGTTCTTGTATAACGTTTATGGCTTTATAAATGATTAATTTCACTTGTATATCGTTGTGGTTGAAGGTGACCCTGTGGTGTGTTCGTTGCTAATGGAGACAGAGATGAGTTCGTTGCTGGTTTCGATCTCTCACATTCAGCAGCAATCATGACTTCCTGCACTGATGATTCCGGAAAAGTGAAACACTAGTGCATATATAATGACATTCTGGCTAACATTTACAATAACCATCACACCATTATACACCAAACCCACCGACGGACACAGTTACTTACATATTGAGAGCTGTCACCCAATTGCAACAAAAAATCTATCATATCTAGTCAATGCATGCGCATTAAAAGGCATAATCGCGTTGATACCGATTCTCGTCAGATCACTGAAGTTAAACAACGTTGAACCTGATTAGTACCAGATGGGTGACTATTTGGGAATTTTGAACGCGCTATGTGCTGTCTGCTTATCTCGGCATTTGTTTCCAGTCGTCTTGTACATACACTTCACTTACCACTGGTATTTAACAATGTCGACTTAGGCGAGGTGTGGTTGGAGATTGCGCACCTCCTAGTGGGTATCCATAGTCTATTAAACACTAAAGGAGCCTGCTTGTGCTGTTAAAAGGATCTGTGCAATCCATCCGATTATGACGCACAGGTAGGCATTCTAACCAGTCACTTCCTCCACAACAACTATTCACTTAAAATAATAATAAAACAAACCATCAACAGAACATCGCATATTAGCAGACATAATCTATTAATGTACACAAAGAAGAATAAGACATTCGCACAAGTATTTGACTTCAATAATGCCACCAACACAACCCTCTAAAACAGATGTTTAAAAACCTACAACAGGACCCCACACTCAACACAATATATAGTAAATTCCCATTTGTGCGAAACGACAGCACCTTAACCTACATTCTCTGCTAACATTGCCTCAAATAAACCGCATCTTCGCATCTCAAGGAAACAAAACACGCAACAAGCCTAGGTGCCCAATATGTCGACATATTAACACCAACGGCACATTCACTCTCTCCAGGCACCAACGTCCAATTCCAATTCCCCCTCTCAACTGCAATAGCCTAAATGTAGTATATTCATTATACTGCACCGAATGCACAAAGGGCAATTGCTTGGAGCAAACAGGCTTACACCTTAACTACCACAAACACACAATTATAGACAAACTCACACATCACCCAGTAGCTATACATTGATCTATCCGGTGATCCTAAATAATAAAGTTACCCATATAACCATTAATAAATAAATTAATAAATAATATGCGGGGAAACTTTGGTGATCGTTTCATAAGGGTAAGGTTAAGATCAGTGCCAGGAAGACGGCGTGATTCAGAATGAACGTGATTCGGAATGCGCGTCAAAATGATGAATTTTTTTTAACATTTCAGATTTGTCTCTGAGGTTATCTCAAATACAACGTCTGTTAAAACAGCCTCAATAATATTGGTCTTCCTGAACGGAAGAGAAACATCGCAGCCCAAACCAGAGCAGAATCAAGAGAAGAGTATTTCAGACTTGTTTAGTTTGTTGTTTTAACTGCATATCAACCTTATCCGAGTTATTTAATGTCGACCATGTTTCTACACTTCAATTCCTTCATATCTTCGAATATTTAATGATAGTGCTTGGTTTGGTTGTTTTGTTCTACAGCATATAGTTTGTGTTAAACATTTATACCTTCAGTCCTTTATATTATAATATATTTATTCATGGTGTTTGGTTTGGTTGTTTTGTAGAGGAAAATTGCTGTTTTTGTATTTGGCTTTGCAGAACATGACTGTATTTTGTAAAGAGGGCTAAAAATGAAGAATATCAATGTTTGGTCAGGAAACCGCTATCTTCAGACAGCCTGATCTCGTAGCACGAAATCATCATGAGATGACTTGATTCGAAATGAGCGTTACAATCACGTAATTTTACCCCTTCATATTTGGATTTTTTCCGCGCTGACACACGAGAAAAAAACTAGAACTTTTAACTTAAGAAAAAAAATATTGGACATAATCAAATAAAGCCGGGGAAATGTCCGAAAAATATTTGCATCTTGTGTTATGATATTGAAGCTACATTCGATTCATTATGACTTATTTTATGCATTAATATAACATTAGCATATTGTTTTAATCAACATTAAAAATCTTTATCTATCCATCTACTGTTATATAAAATGCACTTTACCTGTGTTATTATGGGTCTGTGAGTTCGTACCCTGTGGATTCGAAAACGGCTGAGTCGATGTTTATGAAATTTCATACGAAGGAACTTCATATTGCTGGCAGTGTTCTTAGATAGGGTTCGCAACGAAATGCCTTTAATAAATATCGAAAATAGAAAATGTTGCCATATCTGGGCAGGAGCTGCTAAAAATAGCCTATCCTGCCTTGACAGAGTACAAAATAGACTCCGTGGCTTAGTGGGGGATGCCCTTTTCCCTACCCTGCAACCTCTCTCTCACAGAAGAGACGTTGCGAGCCTGTTCTTGTTTTATCGTTATTTCCATGGCAGATGCTCGTCTGAACTCCAATCTCTGGTCCCCCCTCGCCAATCTTTCACGAAAAACACCCGTCTAGCTGAATCCACTGTGAAAAATTTCCCCCACTCTATATCTGTGCCTAAATCAAAACGCGGATTCCATGAACAAAGTTTCTTTCTTAGAACTGCACGCCTGTGGAACTTTGTTCCGTCTGCCTGCTTCCCTCCGGACTACAACTTGGATGTCTTCAAGTCCAATGTTAACAAATTCCTTATGAACCGCCCCCCTAATTAAACACTTCAGCAAATCTCCACACTAACGTAATGTACTTGCAATAACCCTTATCCCTGAGTGGCTTCCGTGCCTTGATAAGTGGTGATCAATGTGTAAAAAAAAAAAAATCAAAATAATTCGATGAAAGAAAGAACAGTCAATTTGGGCCGAAGTTAACACCTTACACAGCCTAACTCATACGTGCATTTGAGAAGTTTTATTACCATACAAACCAAAAGGCATGACACATACACTTAAATACAAACCATTATTACAACACAAGCAGTAAGGCCAGGCATATAAAATCAACAATACGTTCTTTGATATGATAGAGGTGCGTCCGATATGAATGTTTTTATTTAGAGCACAATTGAAGCATTTTACATTTTCAACTTTAATATGAGTCCTTATATATAAAAATACTTTTTATAAAATAAACAGTAGGTTCTCTCCAGTGCAATGTAGAATACAATGTATTGTGGACTACCTCACTGCGGCGAGGCACGTGAAGTTTCCTTCTGGTGCATTGCGATAGGTCCCCAATTAGAGCAGGCAATCAATCGATTTGATTGAAAAATTGTCGATTTCGACTATTTTGATGACAATAAAAATATGGGAGTGTGAAATATTCGTTGATCATTGTTACAATACCGGGCAAGGTTAGGTCTCCCTGCTAGTATATATATATATATATATATATATATATATATATATATATATATAACATGGATGAACATTATATATATATATAACATAAATTAACATATATATATATATATATAACATGGATTAACATTATATATATATATAACATGGATTAACATATATATATATATATATATATATATATATATATATATATAGAGAGAGAGAGAGAGAGAGAGAGAGAGAGAGCTGAGAGAGGGGTTAAATCGATTTTCTTATCGATAAGATTTTCTGTTAGTCTTTATAACAATGAAGTGAAATTGTAATTTGATCAACGAATGTATTGATTTCAAACTGGTGCCATTATGAACGACAAGACAGAAAAAGGATATTGAAAAGTTGAAGAACTTCGGACCGTTTGCGTTTCTTCTTTTTTTTTTCGAATTATTAGACACGTCTAAATATCTTAGCGAGAGGCTTCGTCCGTCGTTTTTTTCACTCTGCCACGTTCATTTCATTCAAGGATTTCTATAACGTCTGCGTTAGATGTGTTACATTTTAGTTTGAAATATCATTTTGCTAGTCTGTCACACGTAAGTTTGAAATAGCATATTTTCTTGTCACGCTTAAGTTTGAAATATTTTTCAGCACTTTTATGCCCCTTTTGAGGATTTAAAATAAGATAATGCTAATAAACCTCATATTTGGAATCCTCATTCCATTTTTTTTCAAAACCCGTTACTTTTAGCTCTAGAAAATGTCTAAATTTGTAGATTGTTTCGTTTTACGACATATCAACCCTTTTCGAGTTATTTAGTGCCGAATCGTGTAATTTTGGATTCAATCACTTTAGCAAAAGTTTTTATACTTCAAGTTCTTTATATTTTCAAATATTTGTTCATGGTGGTTAATTTGGTTGTTTTGTAAAGAAAAATTCTTGCTTTTTTGGGATTTGGAGAAGATATTCGAGTTTTTCAAAGGAGGAGGAAAAAATACCATCAATGTTTAGTGTATTTACGTCAGGAAACCGATATCTTTAGGCAGCCTGATCTAATCTGAATAACTTTTAATGAAGCAATTAAAATTCAATAAAATTTTGATTAATTGGTGTCCAATTACTAGCAATTACTAGCGATTAAAATTAATGCAAATCTAAAATATAAAGTGCATAAATAAAATTAAATTTGAAAACTATTTATATAAACATAGTTCTAGTGATTATTTAACTCTCCTCCTTCCGCCTAATTTTTTAAAAACATTTATTTAGTTCAATAAGAATAGACAGATTTATTCAATTTGCGTGTTAAGTGATGCGATCTTCAGTTCTCTCGGGCCGAAAGCCATCAATGCCTAGGCCATTGTTGAAATGGATCGTTCTCTGTTGTTGTCTGAGATAAAACCTTAGTCATGTGCAATCCTAGGGATGTCCACCTTCCCAGGCTTTTCTTTTTCACTCTTGAGAAAGGATTGGTTATTGCAAATCTCATCTTACCGGGGAATGCCGGGGAATGCCGGGGAATGCCGTGCTCTTCCTTTAGGGCAATGGATTTCCAAATCCCACTTTTCCGACCTTTTGTCGCATTCGCTCGCCGATAAAGCTCATATTTTTAAAAACAAAAATGCTAGATAAATTCACGTCATTTTTGGTGTATAAACTATTTTAACGTTATAAACATTTTGTTCTATTTTGCTTATTTTCTTTTTACGAGCAGTTTTCAATATTGGACTAGAAATAAACACCAAAATACCTGTATTAGTTCACATATTTTGCCTGTGTGTACGTCTAGAGAGGAACGGCGTTGGGGATAGAGATAAAGAATCGGGGTATTGGAAAAGAGATAAAGAGAGACGAGTAGAGAGAGAGAGGCAGAGAGATAGAGTATTAATAGAAATACATTCCACTTTTTGCACCCGGCAACGCCGGGTTACCTTCATAGTTCTTTGACATAATCCAATGTATAAATAACTGGGTGATTGAGATCTAATACCTGGTATCCATTATCTGAAAACAGTTCAACAACTGGAAACTTGAATTGTGCATAGACTATGAGATCGGCTTCAGGAAAGCTTAAGCCGTTTCTCTGGTGAGTGTCGACGATTACATGGTAATATCATTTTTGTTATGCAAACCAAACAGAGTTAATATTATACCGAAATCCCACGAATATTCTGCATATAAATGTTTTGAAAATTAATTTAATTTAGTTTCTATGTTGTAAATATATGATCGGTCTAAAAAAATCTGTACTCTATTATTATTTTCATGGTAGCTGATCGAGTGAGCTTACAATCAATAGTACCCCCTGCAAAATATTCGCGCCAAACACTCGTCCAACTGAAACAACTATACATAATTTTCCTTATTCTCTATCTGCGTTTAAAACTAAACGAAAATTTCACGAGCAAAGTTTCTTTCCTAGAACTGTCAGTCTGTGAAACACAATACCATGAGTCTACTTCTCAGCTGACTATAACATGAACGTTTTCAATTAAACCGCATCTGCTACCGACTAAGGAGGCTTAGTACTGCCAAATGTAAGATTTATATCGAAAATGGATTTTGGCGAATATGAACACAGCTGCGGATACTGCTTTGGTCTGGACCATATTCATGCTCGACAAAGCAGAACATGGCACTACCTATTAGTGCGCATCTACTCAGACTAACCCTCCTTAATCGGTAGCAGATGCGGTTTAGTTTAATCCTAGTAAGTGTACCTTCTCAAACATCACCAGGTCCTCCATTGTGAGATCCAACTCGGTCTAAGGAGGTGCACAGTTGCAGGCAGTACTAGGTCTTCCTTTGTCGGGAGTAGATATGGTCCAGACCACTCATAAGAGATTACACTAAAGACAGTGCCAGGCCATCCTTTGTCGAGAGTTGGTATGGTCAAGATCAGCTCTAGGGGGTTCACCTTCTCAAGCATTATCAGACATTCCGTTTTTCGGGAGTGGGTATGCTGTAGCTATTTCCGAGGAGGAATACACTAACGGCGAGTAATTGTTTTGGCGGGAAGTGGTCAAATACAGACTATTACTACCAGCGGCCATTATAGGGGTAAATACAGACTACTCGATGATAAGGTCGTAATTCAGGATCTTTAGGAAGTGTGGAATCATCTCTTTATTATCATTTCTTCGGTGTCCACACTAACCAGATGTGGTAGTATCTGCACTGGCTGCATATATGCGTTGAACAGCATATTTTATACTAGGCGGGATCACCTCTTATCAAAGCTCAAAGGCCATTCGAGGATAAAAGTTAATGAGCGTCGGGTAGATGGTGAAACAACATCGTGATGATCGGTAATGATCATTATTTAAGAGGACAGTTCAATAAGAACTTATTTGCATTAGCCTTGAAAACGTTCATGTTATAGTCAGCTGAGAAGTAGACTCATGGTATTGTGAGCACACCTAATCCCGCCAACGGACGACCTGCTAATGCTTGAGTAGGTGCACGTATTTGGATTAAGCTAGACCAAACCTACTGACAAAAGAGGGTCCCGTACTGCACTATCAATGTCTATCTTGTCGGATTTGAGTGCCGAAAATGACTCTTTGGCGAATATGAAAACAACTACGGAGGCAATTTTGTGTTATACGCAGGAGTTTCTATTTAATGAATAGTTGGAAGCCGACATGTACGACAACTCCGAATTTTAGGTTGATCTGTGACTAACGGCAACCAAATGGAAACTCCACAGTTCCCTAAAGCCCCCAAATTTGGGGCTGACCATCAGAGGCAGCTTGAGGTTATACTTAGAATTATTTAAAAACTTTAGAAAATTTAAATTTTCAACTATCCAAATTTGCATTTCACTGCATTTTAAATAATTAAGGTTATTTGCATGTTAATCTCACCCGTTTATTGTTGAGATCCCTAAATGCCAGAAAACTTTCTATTCCTTCCCTCGAACAGTTAGACGTTGGAATTCCCTTCCTGTTACTTGCTTCCTTGACTGTACTGATATGCAGAAGTTTAAATGTAACGTAAACCAACATCTTGTTAATCTTTCCTAGGCATGGTCTCAAATAATAGCCCCTTACGTCCAAGTGGCTATATGTCTTGTTAGGGGGTGAACGTGAGTAAAAAAAGTCTGATTAGTTAGTCGACGACGAGTACTACACTTCATTCTTTTCTTCCTTGTTAGTTTGAAGGAGCTATTATCCAATTTCTATAAGGAAGGGACTGGTCCTGCCTTTAGTGTACATCTAGAAGTCTTCTAGACCATATCATTCACATCAAAACAAGTAATGAGAGGTTAAGTTTTATTCGCGGGGACTTTAGGCCTTCATAAGAGGTTGATCTTTTTAGATCGGAGCAACTTGAATGCTTACCCTCGATTAGAGGCAAGTAGGTAGGGAGCTAGCCTTTCGGCTAAGAGGAGAGTGTAGTATATGTTCTCATACTACATTTCATTTTTTAGCCGTAAGCGGTTTTTATTGGATTGGTCTCTAGATAAAGGAGGGATTGAACCAAGTAATTCACCCCCGTTCGCCTGTTTGTTTGTTCACATATTTCTCAATAACCACACCTTGGATTTAAAAACAATTTTTCACAAACATTAATTATGGTGAAAGTAAATTTTGCCAGAACGGATTTTCCAAAATAATTCTAGTTGCCCACCTAGCGGCCATTATAGGGGTAAAATTGCCCCAAAACGTTCGTCCGTTTATTTGTTTGCACATTTCGCAATAACTACACCTTGGATATTTTGGAAATTTTGCACAATTATTAGTCATCGTGGGGGACATCATATGCTCGGCTTGTTTTTGTCACAATCAAGAGTTCCCATTTTGGGTAAGCTCGATTTTCCACACCCTTGCGTCCAACTCGCCCCTCGTGGGGAGGCAAGTAAATAGGAACTAGGGAGTTAGAGTAGACCCCATAAAAACATGGGTCCTACTCGGACTGCAGACTAAATTCTTTGTTAGTCGTTTCAATTCGTTGTACCGTGACGTCACCATTTAATTATGAACAGACGACGGATGTTTATCAAGATGCGTTCTCGATAATTAGATCTACGTAAATATCCGCAAGACTTTATTTCTCTAATTAAAAAAAAAAAAAAAACAGAAACGACATCATATATTTTATTAATCTATTGACTAATAAATAATTCCATTTCCAATTTCCAGTGTCTTCAAAAATAATTCGTCAATAAAATTCAAAACGAAAACATTTCGTAAGATAATTTGATTTATGATTTCATTTGCATAAATCAAGCGACTTGAACAATTGAACATTGTGAATAATTCATCACATATATTTGCATGAAAAAATACATTTATTTACATGACAGTTTGAGTCATTTTGTTTCCTATCATATAGTGGTAGTAATAATAATAGTGGTTGTAGTAGTAATCTATTAGTAATAATCATAATAGTAATCGCATTAGTAATAGCAATAGTCGTAATAGTAGTGATTGTAGTAATGATAATAATGCCATAATATTAATAGCAGTATTAGTAATAGGCGATGTCGTAGTAATAATAGTCGTTGTAGCAGTAGTAGTAGTTGTGTTGTCGTAATATAATAGCCGTCGTTGTAGTAATTGTAGTTTTGGGTGCTTCTTGTCTACAATTGGGCCGAAAAAAATTTTTTTTCAAGAAAAATCTTTTACAATCTTTATGATGTATGCAGCTGTCACCGCACAAAGATTTTATCTTCTAAAATTCACGTCAATCGATCAAATAGTTTTTTTTTTTTATTTAAGAAAATCAAATTTTATGACACATTTTATGGAAGGGTTAGATGCGCTGCCATATTAATTTAAGATGATAGTCTGCTGGCAACACCTGTCGCTAAACAAGGGCAGACAATCGAGGAAAGAAAAAACTTAAAAATTTTCCACTTTTAAAGGGGCACTGGAAATGAAAATAACGTTTACAGTTCCTGGAAACGAGTAGTTTCAAAGATATGAACAAATTTTAGTTTAAAAAAAGCGGGGAATCACTTTTTTATAATAATTTAACGCAAAATGAGCACCCACTTTATGGCTACCGGTTTTGTTTGGGTGGGGGGGGGAGGGCAACGTACAATGAATACAATTTAACGTAAAATGAGCACACATACAGTCACCCCTTCCAACGAAAATTCTGTGTTTAAATTTAAGGGGGGGGGTGAAGTCATTATGTTAATAATTTATTTTGTGTTATAAAAACACAGTGTTTTTGACATTCTATTTAAACAAAAAAAAAGAAGAGTTTTGCCATTTGTTTTTACATCGATTGTCTCATCCCGCCCTCCCCAAATGTAAACACAGAATTCATGTGTCGACAGCAGCCTATCATTTTAAATTAAGATGGCGGCGCATCTAATCCTTAGATAAAATGTTTCATAAAATTTGATTTTCTTTAATAAAAAAAAAAACTAATTGATCGATTTACGTGAATTTTGGAATATGACATCTTCGTACGGTTACAGGTACATACATCATAAAGATTTTTCTTGAAAAAAAAATCTTTTTGTAGGCCCAATTGTAGACAAGCACCTAGTTTTGTAGTAGCAACCGTCGTCATTATAGTAGTAATACTCATCGTTGATGTAGTAATAATGACTGTTGTTTAAGTGTAGCGTTGTCCCGGAACCAGCATGTTGTAGCCTCAGTCGCTAAGGAGATAAAGAATAGAAAAGAACTTTAACTCGCCCTTTTTTTGTTGTACAACGACATTTATTTCCTCATTCTCTCGTTACCGCTGTGACGCCCATCATGTGATCGTCTTCTCGAACGACATCCACGCCTCTCACGCCATCTTGAACGTTATTTTCGTCACTAACGTGATCTCCTTTTTAAAATCTTTATTTTCCGTACCAGTGACCGCAATTCATAAGCATTTGCATACGCACGTCCGCGCTATATCGCAGAAGTAGTAATAGTAGTTGTGTAGTAGTAATGGTTGTCATTGTAATACAGGGTGACCCCCCAAAAAACGGGCCTAACTCTAATTAGACCCCGTTTCTTAGTGTTTTGTCCGAATAAAATGAAACTTTGGTCATAACTAGTTTATTATATTCAAAACATCACATCAAAACACTTGGGTCTTTGGTCTTTTTTTTTCTCCGTTGACTGTAAAATGCTCAGAAAAACAATTGAATGTCCTCTGTTTTTTTTTTGGGTCACCCTGTACAGTAACAGTCGTCGTCGTAGTAAAAGTAGTGATAACAGTATGTTTATATCGGGGAAAGCGCATTACTCATGCTAATAAATATAGTATATATGTTAAACGAACATGTACTACAGTGGCTCCTCCTTCTCCAAAAACAGTGGATAATTGTTTTGGAGAATAGCAGCCCTATGAACGAACATATACTATACCACAAAAGAGAAAGTGATGCCTGGGAGCATGGTTTCAAAATAACAAAACAGATTCTGCACTACGTCTTAAAAAAAGGATGTAACGCCCAGGAGAATGCTAATATAACGAAGCAATATACGCCTCCAAGCGAGGAGGTATTTCATGGAAGAATGATCTCATGGCAACAAACACTAAACTAACCTTCTAAAGAAGGAGGCAACGCCTGTGATGATGGTATCATGACAGCAGAACAGATACTACACCACCTCTTTGAAAAATAAGATCATTATTGTGAGTATGCTATCATTACTATAAATGTAAGGATGTTAACAAGAACGAAAAGACTAAGACTAAAGCTAGGAGGAAAACGGTCGGTAGGAAGGGAGTTCCATAGGCCTGCAATTTTTGGAAAGAAGCTATTGGAAGAGGCAACCGTATTGCACTGAGTTATCAAAACAGCGAAGTGATGGAAACCACTGAACTAATGAGACAAACGAGCCAAACGAGCTGTTCCTGTGTGTTTGTGTGTGTGTGTGTGTGTGTGTGTGTGAGAGAGAGAGAGAGAGAGAGAGAGAGAGAGAGAGAGAGAGAGTACAAAACAGAAGAAAGTGTAAGGCGAATCAAATTACAGACATGTTTCTGCAACTTATTAAGAATCCTCCAATGAAACAGCAATTCACCAATTCAAATATGACTACAGTACTCCTGTAAAAGTACATACTGTTATACACGGGACCCAACGCGTTGTATGCAGTTTACGCCGCAAGGAATATAGGACAAGTAATAACTCAACACATTTTTCTCAACGACATTTATTTCCGGATACCTAACCAAATAAATCGTGATTCCGAACGCACTCATCTTCTCTGACGCCAGTCTTCTCGAACATTTCCGCGTCTCTCACGTGATCGTCCTTTTTATAATCGTTTTTCTGATAGTAACGTCATTTCGCATTTTATATGCATGCGCGCGTCCGCGTTCTGTTACACTCCGTACAAAGTCTGGCAATAGATTGACAACAGTATTGCTAATTATTACGATAGAATTACATTTTTTTTATCGTTACACATTTTGCACTTTTCTTTTCCACATTTACATCCACCATTTATAATTACTAGCGACACTCCATGGAAATTCCACGGTGCTTTCTTCAATAATTTTTATAATTTACGTTTAAAAGTGATATTTACGAGCAGAATTATCCGTCGTTGACTGGGTTCAAGAAGAGACTTTAAAATGGACTCTGATTGATATAGTAATATGAATAATTTTTAAATTCGTTTAAATTAATATTTATTTTCTACTTATTTTTTTTATCTTATATTCCACTTCGTCTTATAGATGTGCAAGCAGACAGACACACAGACGTTTTGCTTTATTACATCGTTCTATAGATGTACAGACTCACAGACAGACCCGGCATTGCTCGGATATCTTTGCAGAGATGGGGACAATTGCTCAAACGAACATGAAGGGGCAGTTGTGGGAATCTTTATTGACACAAACTGATAAACACTAATTATGGCTCCCAATTATAAGTGACGCCTATGGGGCCCCACCTCCGTTAGTGGGAGTAGGCGATGAAATCCATGCACTCCTCTTCCTATGGTGGGTTATTATAGTAAGTCCAGTAGCTCTACATCAAGTGGTGTGAGCCTGCATATACTCCCAGTTATAAATTGTGTATCCTGAATCGCAATGTGGTTTTAGAATAAGTCGGTCATTTACGGACACGATCTTCTGTGTGAGACAGCTCCAGAAGAAAACACAAAAACAGTGACAAGCACTACATATGGCTTTCATAAGAATTTGACCTGGTCGATAGAAGAGCTATATTCCTCGTCCTTGAGAAAGGAGGCTGCCCCATACCCTGCTGACACTCATCGAAGCATTTCATGAGAACATGCATGGGCGAGTTCAGTATGGGGGAGACTCGTCTGACAGGTATTCGTCACAGCAGAAGGGAGTGATCGATGGACTCTCGGCTTGTGGGATTTTCTATGTCTCCGTTCTAAGGGGAGACCCATTTAGTTCATTCGCCTTTCTCGGCATCTCTAACCAAACTCCGAATATGCTTGCACAAATCGGAACACGTGACAAATGACAAGTCATGTCCGATCCCCGTCCGCATACTATCCGGTGCAAACTGATCGGTAACAGAGTTTGACAAAGTTTGACAACCTGTCAAAATATGATGATTCAAACCTGTTCACTCATCCCTAAATAGGTAGATAATTATATAGGTAGATAGATAGATAGATAGATAGATAGATAACAGACAAATAATGCTTCTACACTGCCAGGCGGGAAATTCATGGAATCTACGTATGGATTAAGACACAGATAGAGAGTGGGGAAATTGTTGATAGTGATGGAGACGGTGTAATAGAATAGTGGTACTAGTTTCATCAGTTAGGCTACTCTTATTTGAAGACTTAATATAGTTTATAACTAAGACCAATGGGTAACATGGAGAGTAATGCTGTTGAAAAGTTTTTGAAGCATGAAAACAATTTAAATACACTATAGCAACCAAACTGCTGCATTCAATTGAATTAAAAATGCAAGCCTTCATATGATGACGTTTGAACAAGTGTAACGACGATCCATTTATTATATTATTTCGGGAATCAGAAAAATATTTTTGGGATATCAGAATCGGAAAACTTTGTGCACACTTTCCTATGTAAAAATAAATAAATAAAATAGAAAGATTAAAACTTCTTTTTTGTTTCTTCTTGTTTAAACAAAATTTTACTTAGCTTGCACTAATAATCAAATGATAAATATTTATTGATTTAAAAACTAAAATCTATAGGCCCACCCCTCCATAATTGTATTTTTGCATCTTCGAACGTATATGCACTCGTTGTATGACGGACAAGATCGGAAAATATCGAAGCCGAGCAAAACCAGGTGTAAATCGGATTGCTGATGATTGCGTCAACCCTACAGTCCGATGTGTGTGTATGTGTGTGTGTGTGTGTGTGTGTGTATTATTAACTGCGAAGTAATAGGAAGAAAGCCAGAGGCTGAGTTGGCTGAAACGTGGTGAAACAACAACAACAACAACAACAACAACAACTATGAAGATGAAGATATAAGAATGAATGCTGAAATAGACGTATCGATGCCTCCGTCCAATCTCGAAAGACAAAGGATACTCACTGTAGAAGCTTCATGTGTAATTGTAAGGCAAGTGTTGCCCGTTCCCACACCGCACTCCTCCTGAATCGGCACATCTTGAGTTCAGTGGCAAAATGAAGCCCAGGACAACTGCAATCACTGCCGAAATAAGTGGAAATCACATATAACACCTGGAAGTCACAAATGGTCACCCATTTAATACTGACAAAGTTTACTGTTGCTTAACTTCGGTGATCCAACGTAAGTCTAATATAGATATAAATCGGCATTTATAACGAACAGGCGTAAGTTAAGAATAATCGTTCCCGATGTCTACTTACAAGAAGCCGAAATGAAACAAGTCACAATTTCCTGAACTTTTTTCTCCTTTTCTCTCTGTCTCCCTCTGTCTCTCTGTTTCTCTCTCTCTCCCTCTCTCTTCTTTTCAAATCCTTGTCTACGTCAGACGACAGTTCTTTCTTGTAGGCACGTTTTATTTTTTTAAAAGATTAAATGAATCAACTGTCCATTCGCTTCCGTTTTTTTTTAACATTCTCTTAGCGCGCTTTCTTTGTTCTTCCTTCGAATGTCGTCTACAATTCTCTGACTTCTATGCACAGAGCAAAACAACCTTGGTTGCCGGAAATCTAACCAAAGTATTACTTATTTAATCGTTACTTTGAACTGAACGTTCATGATCATATAATGAACCTACTTTTTACGACAATTTTGTTCACCTCAAACCAAAATCTTATTCCCGTCATAGCACGAGATATGTTTTTTTTTAAATAGAACTTAATATTAAACACACACACACACACACACACACACACACACACACACACACACACACACACACACACACACACACACCACGTTAAAAAAACGACCCCTTATTGTTAACAGAAGCATTCATCTTTAAAGATCCTTCATAAATCGAGTATATATATATATATATATATATATATATATATATATATATATATATATACAGTGATGATCATATTTATTGGCACGGTAAAATAAAAGTTAAATTTTGTCTAATAAATTCTAAAAAAGGGATTAAATTAAAGAAAATAACAAAGTATATTATGTATTTTTAACTGGCCTTTCCGATGCAGCAAAAAAAAAATAAATAACAAAGGAACAACAAACATAATTGCAAAAAACCCTTGTTCAAAATTATTGGCACGGCTTTGTTTTTCTTTTAGTATCAGTATAATATCAATCAATTTCCGGTTTACGTGCTTTCTGAACTTTTTTATAGCCATATTATGCTTGTTTAACGCTAATTCAGTGAATAATTTTTTTCAGATAATTTTTAGATAGCGATTTATTTAAACTATTATAAGTGACTAAATTATAATTTTCAATCGCCATGGTTAAAACTAAGGAACACAGCGAAGACGTCAGGAAGCTTGTTGTAGCATGCCATACCAATGGGGAGGTCTATGATAAGATTTCAAAGAAGCTAAACCTTCCCAAATCCACTGTTAGAGCCATAATAAACAAGTTCAAATCGCAAGGCCACGTTATGAGTTTAGAGGGTAGAGGGAGAAAAAAGATTCTTTCCCCAAGAGATGAACGGAAAATTGTTCGACAAGTAAAACAAAACCCAAGGATCTCTGTTGGGGAGATTGTTGATGAACAGAGCACCTCTGGAGTGAATGTATCTTGACATACAGTTGGTAGAGTTTTGAAGAGAGCTGGTTTAAAAGCATGTCGTCCGAGAAAGACTCCCTTATTGAAGCCTATGCACCTGAAAGCAAAGCTAGCCTTTGCAAAACGTCATATTGATAAAGATGTTGCATTCTGGAAACGTGTTCTATGGACTGACGAAACGAAAATAGAGTTATTTGGCCATAATAAAGTGTCTTATATTTACAGAAAATCTGGCGAAGCTTTCCTGCCTAAGAACACCATACCCACAGTGAAGCACGGTGGAGGCAGTTTGATGTTTTGGGGATCCTTTGCTGCCTCTGGACCAGGGCGACTTGTTAAGGTCACAGGTAGCATAAAAAAGGAAGATTATGTTAAAATATTGGATGAAAACCTGAAAGACTCTGCTAAAGAGCTCTCACTTGGTCGTCGTTGGTGGTTCATGCAAGATAATGACCCAAAGCATTCGGCTAAACTGACTAAGAAATGGCTTGAGGACAATCATATTAATGTTTTGGAGTGGCCATCACAAAGCCCAGACCTTAATCCAATTGAAAATTTATGGAGAACATTAAAATTGAGGGTAATGCAAAGGAAGCCTAAGAATCTTATTCAATTGGAGGATTATTGTCAGGAAGAGTGGGCTAAAATTACTACTGAAGAGTGCAACAACTTGGTTGTAAACTATGAAAAGCGACTGAGGAAGGTAATCAAGGCCAAAGGCTATACAATTGATTATTAAATAAATCGTGCCAATAATTTTGAACAAGGGTTTTTTGCAATTATGTTTGTTGTTCCTTTGTTATTTATTTTTTCTAAAATCCGATTGCTGCATCGGAAAGGCCAGTTAAAAATACATAATATACTTTGTTATTTTCTTTAATTTAATCCCTTTTTTAGAATTTATTAGACAAAATTTAACTTTTATTTTACCGTGCCAATAAATATGATCATCACTATATATATATATATATATATATATATATATATATATATATATATATATATATATATATATATATCCATAAAAATTAAATTCTCTCTGTGCGTACATTTTCCTACTAAATACTCTGTCAATTTTCAGTCTACAGATTCGAGATTTGACAGAAGGGGCAGTGAGAGCTGGAAAAATCTTTTTAATCGATTTTCGGTCAGAAATTTGTCTGTCAAGGGGTCGATTTGACCGTTGAAAACCCTATCAAACTCCTCCGCCAATTTTGTATTTAAATACTAGAAATTTTAGATGTAGGTTATTTGGACATGGCTCAAACGTATTAATTTGATTTCAGCTCCAAACTATAAATGTTAAGGGGTCAAAATTGGGGTCAAAGTTAAAGAAAATTTGACCTCTGTGGTCTCTTCCAAATTAACTTAGCACATTTTTAGTGTAAACATTTGAAATTCTACATAAAGTGAATTTAAACATAGGGCAACCTTTTAAATCAGTTTTTCAATGGTCAAAGATTTTCCTTTTGCGATCTCTAGCAAATTTTTCAGCCAATTTTGGGTCTAACCATTTGAAATTTTACATAAAGGGTATTCAGACATGCAGGAAGCTTTTTACTAAGTTTTCGGGCGAAAATTTGGCTGTCAAGAAGTCAAAGTTGAAAGAGTTGACCTTTGCAAACTCTACCAAACTCAACCAATTTTAAGGCTTAACACTTGAAATTTTAGATGTAGGTTACCTGACCATGAGTCAAACTTTTTAATATATATATTCATATGCACATAAAGTTATGAACAGTACATAGGGCCTGAGCAAAGCCGAGCTGAACTGCGTATATATATATATATATATATATATATATATATATATATATATATATATATATATATATATATATGATGGACTCTCCGTCGATTTTCGACGTATGAGACTCCGACAATTGACCTGAAGGTCTAGAACTCAGCGTGTCGACATTCACTTAGACGTATGTAGCACTTTAGTCCTGCTAGAGACTTGCAATGGCGACCGCAGAGGTGACAGACATATAAATGAGAGAATTTAGCTCCACACTGCTCAGTATTATTTTTTGACTTGACTCTCGCTTCTTTTAGTTTTTCGATGCAAAACGCCGAAAACTCCTTGATTTTTCTGTCACACATTTCTATCCACTTCCTTCTGTCTTTTGCAGTTAGCTCAATGTTGTTATATCCAATATTTAGACTCTGCAAATTAAACTTTATTTTGTCTTTGTAACGCAACCATGGTCGTACCACGTTTCGACGGCCTCTGTCTAATTGGCCATACAGGAGTTGCTTCAGTATCCTATCATCGTCCATTCGCATCACATGACCCGCCCATCGAAGCTGCGACTGGATTAAGAAGCTTTCGATGTTGCTGATTTTACAAAGTGTGAATACTTTCGCATTTGATATTTTGTCTTTCAAAGTAAAACCGCAAATGGCACGTAGACATCTCTTATGGAAGACGTCAAGTTGCGAAATTTGTTTTCGGTACGGGGTCCACGACTCCGAGGCATACAAAAGTGTGGACAGTACCACAGCCTTATATACATGAATTTTTGTCTTCGGGCTTAAACCCCCAACATTCCATAATCTTGTGTGCAGCTTGCCAAAGGCGCTGCTTGCTCGGGAGATACGGTTGATAACTTCATGGTCAAGAGATGCACTTGAATCAACCACACTTCCCAAGTATGTAAACTTGTTAACATACTTCAGGTTTTTCCCATCTACCTGAATCGACATCTGAGGAAAATTGTGCACGGTTTGTTTCTGTTTAACACCTTGTACTTGTTTTGGTGTAGGTGGTGGCTGGTAGATGACTTCCGTGTTCTTTATACTGATTGTCACGCCAGAGGCTTTACATGCAGTGGAAAACCGATGTACAAGATGTTGAGCCTTCTCCCGAGAAGTCGCGACAAGGGCAGCATCATCTGCAAACAGCAAATCTCTTATAATGGTTCTTCGGAGAAGTGTTTTCGCTTTGAAGCGTTGTTGATTAAAAATCCCACCATCTATACGAAATTGGAAATGAACGCCAGTGTCAACATCTGCAAATGCTTATTTCAGCATAACAGAGAAGTAAAGGGCGAATAGTACTGGAGCCATTACACAACTTTGTTTTGTTCCATTGGTCACATTGAAAGGCTCAGAAGAGTCCCCATTGGACATTACTCAAGCCTTCATGCCATCATGGAAGGATGTTATATATATATATATATATATATATATATATATATATATATATATATATATATATAACAAATATATGACAAAAGTCTGTATTCCATATTTCAAGATGTTGACCATCTTCCAATTGATTCTTTTAAGTACGTTGATATGCACGATTCTTCAATAAATAAATAATAAGATGGCCAACATGTTGAAATTTTAAATATAGACTTTATGATGTTTTTATTCATGTAGGTTTCCTTTTTATTATTATATTGATAATTATATTGTACCCGACATATGGTAGTAATTTTTAAAAAAAGTTAAGAAAAAAAGGACACCTTTGTGCCATCAACTAAAATTGAAACAGAAACATGTAGCTGTGCAGCCGTTAACCTAAGTTCATACGCATATAAAACCAAAAAGAAAAATAAATAAAATAAAAAGATATATGTATATTTGCACATGCGTAGAAATAATTAGTCGAGTTAAGCCTGCTAAGTTCCAATTTTTTCGATTTTGGCCCTTGGCAGCTATTTTTACTGACTGTCTATCGCGTTTCATATCCGTTGGCCAAACATTATCAGAGTAATTAGGTAGAGATTGTTTTGCACACAGACAAACGATATTTTATATATATATATATATATATATATATATATATATATATATATATATGTGTGTGTGTGTGTGTGTGTGTGTGTGTGTGTTTGTGTGTCTGTGTATAGTCGAGATATGTTCTGGCATCAAAGTGTTGCTCTCTCTTTACAGGCAGCAATGCTAAATGAAATACTACCAGGCATACCCTCAATTGACTTCAGTTACTGCTTGGATTGAGGAATTTTCAACTTCGCTCAACTTCGAGACAAAACCACCATGTGTTCAGTACGGGGAGCTGCAGAAGGCTTACGACAGTGTTACCCCAGGTCAAACTGCAGAGGACCTCCAGACACTAGCGCACGCATACAACACGATCTATTGACAATTTGGGATGCAGGTCAGTACAAAAGAGGTACAAGTTATTAGTTCAACTATCATTTAGACTGCCGCCCCGAACACTAACATCACTATCAATGGTAAACCACTGGAGTAAGTAGATCAGTTCTCGTATCTTGGGGAGCATTTTTACATCAACACCCACGTGCAACAAAAAAAGTAGTCAATATTTTTAACTTTGACCTCTATTATGACCTCTTAACATTTATTATTTTTGGCTTAAATCAAGTTATAAACTTAGATCCATGTCCAAGGAACCTATATCTAAAATTTCTACTGTTTAAGCCCAAAATTGTCGGAGGAGTTTCGTAGCGTTCTCAAAGGTCAAATCGTTGAACTTTTACCCCTTAATCGCCTAATTTCTGGCGAAAAACGGATCACATCGATTTTCCCAAATCTCAGTACCCTTTATATCAAATTTCGAGTCTGTATACTTAAAATTGACAGAGTTATTGCGTAGGAAAATGTACACACACAGACACACAGATACACAGACAGACAGACACTTTCACTTTTATAGATATATATAGATTATATTTTTTACTAGCATATCTCGTCCTTTTCTTTTCCAATTTTAACAACTAGTCATAGTTCCATGTTTAAGCTTATCCATGTTACTATTCATTCTCGAATTTTTCTATTGAAATCCCTGATTTTTCCAGGCTTCTAATAAATTCACTTGTTCTTTGTTTAATTTCAATCATATTTTTTTTTCTTCCATAAACACATATATAATGACAATGTACGGCACTCGTCTGCTTTCAATAAAATCCTCCAATTATCCCCCTTTCATGCTTTCATTAGTGAATTAGTAGCAACAGTAGTCGCTGAAGCGACGTGGTTACTATGGAAACCAGTCATATAAAACGTCGCTCACCTCCTAATATCTTTTATGGGTTTGAGCACCAGAAAATTAATCATAACTTTTGTTTTACTAAACAAAACTGATTTTTTTTTCAAAATATAGCTGAGTAGGTGATCTACTGTAATAACTGTTTTAAATTTGGCCGAAAAATGAGTGAGCGATGAAGCTTTAAAGCAGTTATATATGACTAAACTTAACTATATATTCAAACACGGTAGTGTTTGAATGATATATATTATTATCAATAATAAACAATCATTTGATATAGTTACAGACACTAATGTTTCATGCTTACACATCAGTGCTGGAGACGCCGGTTAACGCTGGTCGAAGGATTCGAATTCCCACAACGAAGTCATCTTTGGCTCAATTAGAAAGGAACATACCTCAGGGCCATTGTTCATCGCCACGAAATTAAGTGAAATTTTAACATTAATGAAGCTTAATGTTTAGTACAGATGATCTTAAAAAAAAAAGAAACGGAGAGAATGACATACAGAAAGAGGTAATAGACAGAAGAAAAGGAGAGCGGGGAAAGGTTTGTTGGTGATTTTTGTTTTACGGCATATCAACCTTTTTCAGGTTATTTAATGCCGTATCCAGTGATTTTGAAGAACAAGTTTTAATAGAGTATATATATATATATTTTTTTTTTGTAAGTCGGTTTCTATTTAACCCATAGTTGGGACCCTAACAGGTACTACCACTCCGGGTCAGAGTGGACCTGGGAGCAATGGCAATTAAAAGGTGGCTCCACACTCCCCAAAGCCCGCAAGCTTGGGTCTCACCATCGGATATAGTTTAAGGTCAAAAGCGGAAAAGGGATATACATACATAAAAGCCCGCAAGCTTGGGCCTCACCATCGGATATAGTTTAAGGTCAAAAGCGGAAAAGGGATATACATACATATATGTATAATATATATATATATATATATATATATATATATATATATTTAAAGAAATAATGAAAGAGAAACAGAGAGGAAAAAAGAAAAAGAGAATAATAGAGAAAAGACGAAGGAAAAGATAAAAAAATAGAAAGATAGGAAAAGACAGAAAAAAGAGAAGCTAGAGAAGAGTAGAGAGAGTGAAAGCGAGAGAAGAAAGACGAAAGAGGTAAAAAGGGAGAAGTAGGAAGGGAGAGAGAGAGAGAAAGAGAGAGAGAAAGAGAGAGAGAAAAGAGAGAGAGAGAGAGAGAGAGAGAGAGAGAGAGAGAGAGAGAGAGAGAGAGAGAGGAATAAACCACGGTCAAAAATTTTCTCCACTCTTTATCTGTGACAAAATCCAAACGTAGATTCCATGAACAGGGTTTCTTTCTTAGAAGTGCACGCCTGTGGAAGTCTGTTCCGGTTTTCTGATATCACCTGATAACAACCTGGATGTCTTCAAGTCCAACATAGACAAATTCCTGATGAGCCTCCCCCTTAAGTAAGACACTTTATCAAATCACCAATACTAGCGTACTGTACACGCAATAATCCTTATCCGCGAGTGGCTTCCGGGCCCTGATAAGTGGTGACTACCTTGTAAAAAAAGTGCCCACATTAAAAACCGACTCTGTATCTAACTCTGCGCTGGTGGGGAGACAAGTAAATAGGAACTTAAATAATGTTGACTCAGGGCAACTTCAAATGAAGACTACACAAACGTCTGTGCCATTGTAAAGAATTCTGTAATGATCATGTAACCTTTTATAGTAGATAGCTGTTGTCTGTAGACAAGTAAAAAAAAAAAGAAATCAATGAAAGAACTTTCTAACGACGTGGAATATAATTCTTTTTAGACTTATACTATGATGAACTTGCTTTTATGCGAGCAGAAATCGCAGTGCGCATTCGTGAAGAAAAAAATATAAAAAATAGCATTAAAGTGTAATGAAATAAAAGAGGTAGACTTCCAACAAGTTGGCGACGAAAATGGCATCTCTTGAAAATCGAGCCTGCCAGATATCGTTTCAGAGAGCGGAATACTTTTAAACGTATCATTTGGAGAAAAAACGGTGTACTCAGTTGCCGGATTGGTTTACCCGTCTCCAACGACGACCAATTATTTTTTATATAATGAAAAAAGCTTCGGACAAGGCGAGAAGCAACTTGATGTAATGAACTAAAAAAAAAAAGCCCAAATTGATTATCACATGAAGAAAAGATGCATATTAACTTTAGTTTTGAAAAAACAAAACAAAATGAAAAACAAAGCAAAAAAAGAAAAACAAAGAAAAAAAAACAAAGCAAAAAAAGAAAAACAAAGAAAAAAAAACAAAGCAAAAAAAAAAAACAAAGAAAAAAAAACAAAGCAAAAAAAGAAAAACAAAGAAAAAAAAACAAAGCAAAAAAAGAAAACAAAGAAAAAACACAAAGCAAAAAAAGAAAAACAAAGAAAAAAAAACAAAGCAAAAAAAAGAAAAACAAAGAAAAAAAAACAAAGCAAAAAAAGAAAACAAAGAAAAAAAACAAAGCAAAAAAAGAAAAATAAAGCAAAAAAAACAAAGCAAAAAAAACAAAAACAAAGAAAAAAAAACAAAGCAAAAAAAGAAAAACAAAGAAAAAAAAACAAAGCAAAAAAAAAAATAAAGAAAAAAAAACAAAGCAAAAAAAGAAAACAAAGAAAAAAAAACAAAGCAAAAAAAGAAAAACAAAGAAAAAAAACAAAGCAAAAAAAGAAAAACAAAGAAAAAAAAACAAAGCAAAAAAAAACAAAGAAAAAAAAACAAAGCAAAAAAAAAACAAAGAAAAAAAAACAAAGCAAAAAAAGAAAAACAAAGAAAAAAAAACAAAGCAAAAAAAGAAAAACAAAGAAAAAAAAACAAAGCAAAAAAAAGAAAAACAAAGAAAAAAAAAACAAAACAAAAAAAAAACAAAGAAAAAAAACAAAGCAAAAAAAAGAAAAACAAAGAAAAAAAAAACAAAGCAAAAAAAGAAAAACAAAGAAAAAAAACAAAGCAAAAAAAGAAAAACAAAGAAAAAAAACAAAGCAAAAAAAAAAAACAAAGAAAAAAAAACAAAGCAAAAAAAAACAAAAAAAAACAAAGCAAAAAAAGAAAAACAAAGAAAAAAAAACAAAGCAAAAAAAACAAAATAAAAAAAAAAACAAAGCAAAAAAAAAAAGGATGCAGGTAAAAGACAACAGTTAAGAGAAAGACAACCCCACACGCCTAAAATACTTGGAAAGAAGCTAATGGAATAAGAAACTGTGTTATAACGATCTATCAAATCATCGAATATTCTTATAATAGAAATAGCTCTAGACAAGGCATTAAGCAACTTGTTGCATGGAACAACAAACAAGAACAATCTATATGATTATCGCAAATACGAAAGATGCCTATTGGTTTCAGTTTTTAAAAGACCAAGGTTGTAGCTAGAATTAAAACATTCATCAGGAAAGAAGTTTTACAAGCCTATAGTCCTTGGAAAGAAGTTACTGGAATAAAGATTATTAAAAATCAGCAAATTGATAGATACCAACGAGCCAAATGAGCTGGAATAAAGGAATCAGGGATTAGCTCACATAATAGCAAAGAACATTCCATAATAGAATTTATTAAAAAAAGATTGAAACCAGCAATATCGCGTCTGTGAGAAAGGGGTTGCCAAGAAAAAGAAAGGGCAGGGCCAACCAAATTGCAGATACGTTTCTGCACATTATAATGAGCCCTCAAATTGGACAATATTCACCGTCCAAAATATGCGTGTACATTTTTTTTTATCTCTCATTTCTTTTCTCCTACTTCGGTGGCACGTCACATCGCGTACCAACTTGGGCATTTGCATATGTGTCATACGGCTGTTGCTACTAACACGGGTCAGCGACTCTTTTACATCTGGAGCAAATGATGAAAATGTGTCTTGTTTCTTTTAACACTTTCAAAAGCAACTGTCTCTTCTTTTACAATTAATACTCGAATACTCGTTTGGCTTCAGTAAAAATGAACGACTCTCTTCTTGAGGAAGCTGTATACTTTTACAAGCTTTTAGGACTTTCACCCCAGACCTGATATAAAGGACTCGCGTGAAACCTGTGTCAATTTACTTATTTCCCCACTAGAGCAAATTAAGACATAGTGCCGTTCATTAATCCAACTCCTCAAAAAGGACACTCTGGATTGGAACAAAACAAAAAATCATTTCAATCTGAATCGACTAAGTATAATGTCAGAACAGATACTATACTTTGTTGCTAACCAAAATACCAAGAAATTCGCAAAAGTCGTTGGAAAAATGCTTCGGTCATTCTACCGCCGCAAAACGTACATGATTTCTGATGTACTACCGTACCTGTATAAGAGTGAAATACGGTTAAAGATAGAGTGCTGTTGCCAAATTTGGGGAGGTGCTGCAAAAACATTATTTCTTGTCCTAAGTACAAAATAAACTTCGTAATCTAGTGGGAAATTATATATTTTGATCTAATCTATATATAGCTCTTACTCTACAGTGTCCATATATTCTATTGAACAAGTAATTTCGCACGATTCTTCTTTTTCCTATAACACACACACACACACACACACACACACACACACACACACACACACACACACACACACACACATATATATATATATATATATATATATATATATAAAGTACGTACGTTAATGATAACTGATGAAGGTGACATTATTTGGAAAGTCGATTTATCATCTTTTTTGTACGTTTCCGATTACTTTTTGGTTGTATTTTAAAGATTAAAGCCTAAATTTAATTTCCAAAAGGAAAAAATATTTTTACACGTGAAAAAAAAAAGTTATAATGAAAAATATTTTCACGGCGACATTCTGGAGAGACTTGTTGTCACCCAGACTCTATGGAACATTGCCAATCATTATCAGTAGGTAATCTATGATGATGATTTGTGTGAGAACTCCTCGTGTGTACAAATAATAAGAATAACCAGACACATGAAAACTATAACAGAATAAACAAGAACATGAAGGAATATCACGTGAATCCAAAGGAACTGAAACTGCACGAAAGCCGAAAGCTTATTAATTGTGTCTCCCTCCTACACACACAAAAAAAGAAAGTAAGCTTCGGCTGATACCACACAAAATAATCGTAAAGTGCAAAGGAGGATAACTGAAATATGGAGAAAGAGCACTAACCAAACCTCGACTGGATGAGGTCGAAAAGAGTAAAGGATTAGTCACCACAATATAATATTTACTACAGAAGCTTTGTATAAAGAACTCATTCTAAATCAACGAACTATAATTTTTGCCTGTTTTTAACGAGCAAAACCTATTATTATTATAATAATAATAATAATAATAATAATAATAATAATAATAATAATAATAATGATAATAATAATAATAATCATCATCATCATCATCATCATCTAAATCGTGCTCGCCCCATAAAGATGTTATCAGCTTCGGATTGTACCACACAAAATAGTCTTGAAGTATCAAAGAGAGTGAAAAGACCGTGGGGAAAGAGCACTAACCAGACCTCCACTGGATAAGTGCTTAGAGTACAGGGACCCTAGAAAGGTATATTGTTAACCAAATTCTTGTAAAGACAGATGGTCATTGTTTGCGAGAAATCACAGGTAAATGACTGTTGCGATAATGCAAAGTCATTTGCAAAGCTTATCGAAAGAATTGGAGAATACTAAAATGTGGAGATACTTGTCACCCAGACTCCAGGGAACACCACTGATTATTATCATTGAACTATTACTGACGATGACCTGTGTAAAATCTTCTAGTTAGTAATAACTTTTAAAAGAAGAACAAATATACGAGAAACTAAAGGAAAGGAAAAATAAGGGATTCATACCGGCAGGTATATCAAGACGGCCCTGTAAAATAAAAAGAAAAGAATATATTAATTTTTATTTAAAAACATAATTAACGAAATATTTTATTTAAAAACATAAATAACGAAATATTACATAGTCTAGCTGTCGGCCAATAAAGAACACATTTAACACAGCCTTATATAAGATACGTGTGCGATCGGAAAAAATATCCTGATGTTAGTTATTTGTTTTGGGGTAATTCTTACAGTCCGGCCCATTCCTCTCTCCAGACGTGCACACACATAACTGGTGTCGATGTAAGGGAAATAACTGTTTACTGTCTTTTTGTATGATAACATTAAAAATCGTGTTTACTTCTTGATAACATGAAACTACCGCTGGCAGGTGCGTTTTCGGTCCTCGCCACGTGGTGCGTTTTTTCTCTGCTTTTCTTTCCCTTTTTTCCTTCGCTATGACGTCACCTCCCGAACCGGCAAGGTCATTTGCACACATTTCAGTCTCTATTACAGTTTCAAGTTCTATTACACGTTTTCGGCTCTATTACAGTTGCACACAAATTTTCCAATCTTTATTTACTCTATAAAAATGTTTGTACATGCAACAGCGGTCTTATGTAGCCAATTAATATATTAAAACTATTTGTGTTCTGTTTCTAAATTTTTCAGATGAGGAACGAAAATTCGTAATAACTGTGAATGCTCGGACTACTGCTCTACTCTTGAATGTTGCTTTCACAATGTTTCGGCCGATGTAAACACCGACCTTCTTCATATCTATATTGCCGCAAAGACTCGTAGCGTAGCAGATAAAATAATTAGTAAAATTCAGTTGTAAGTGATACTCTTCTTGATATTAAAGGTTCAATCTTCAGTGTTGGTTATCCTAAGAATACAGTTGAGAATTACTTTGAATTTTTATCCGTTCATGGATGACGGAATGAGAACAGGCTGCCCTCGTGGGCCGAATAAAGGGTTCAGTTCAAAATTAAGCGCAGATTCCTGAATATAGCAGAAATATTCTCTGAGTTTGACAAGATACATCCGAAGCAGGTCGGCGGTCACATCAGCCGAAACGTTGTTAAAATAACATTCAAGATGAAAACAGTCGTCCGAAGAATTCACATAATCTTGTTCTCTTGTGTGAAGTTTAAATTATTTAAATTTATTGTCAGAAAAGAAACTGGAACAATTTTATAAGTACAAAGATAATCGTTTTATTTTTATGGAAACCGATGCAGACAAGGCATGAAGACATTTGATACAATGAGCTAAAAAGCGAAACTATATTATCGCAAAGACCAACGATCTTTATGAACTCCAAAAAACTGCAAGCACTTGTACCCCTTCGACGTAAATACCCCGACACACTCGACAAGCAACAAAATCACACCCCTTCACAGTTAAGATCCCTAGATTTGAGAGATTTTTCTACTCCAGTAGTTTTTTCCCCGGAACAGCTAGACTTTGGAATTCCCTTCCGGGTTCCTGCTTCCCCAACTGTACTGACATGCAGAAGTTCAAGTGTAACGTAAACCGATATCTTGCTGCCAAACTCCCCACCTAGTACCCCTGTAGCCTGTGTTTCTAATAGTAGCCCCCCCCCCCTACATCAAAGTGGCAATTTGCCTTGTTTGGGATGAAAATGTAATAAAAAAATAAATAAAATTAACTGTACTTAAAAAAAAAAAAATACGGCAGTAGGAAGGGGAAAGCAGTCAACAGAAAAAGAGTTCGAGACGACATTAATGATTTGTAATGGAACGACGAATTAATAATAACCACTAAACCAGCTGGAGCAACTGAAAAAAAAAAAGCACTAGATCAAACAATTGTGAAAAACATATTCGATAATAGTAATTATTGAAAAGACTGAAAGTAGCAATATCATGTCTATACGAATGAGGGTTCCGAAAACATAAAAGGGTGAGACCAACCAACTTATTGATACATTTCTGAATCAAGAATTTTAGTAATTAACGTTCAGTTCTATTATTATCCTCACTAATTTCTCAAACCAGCCACTACCAGAAATTTTCTTGTTTATAACGACCGCTGGCTTTCCCTGTGATCCGAGCATTAGTACGTGTCCTCAGTTTTCCCAGTATTCTATGTTAACTTGTATGATTATCGTCACTTAATAGAAGTTTTAACACCAGGAATTATCGAAGATTTTACAGATACACACACACACACACACGCACACACACACACACACGTATATATATATACGTAGTCATCGACATACAGCCCTGTTTCGTTGTATCACAAGTCATCAATGGCGCTAGACTAGCACCTCTCCCAAACCGAGGATTGAACCTAGAATCATTTCGCGTTGACAGTCAGCAGCTATATATATATATATATATATATATATATATATATATATATATATATATATATATATATATATATATATACTTGTTTATGCATAGCTGAATATTTTGCTAATTGCATTTCATTTCCTCTGATGATATTAGCCATTATTGAAAATCCATGGATTTAGCATGGATTTAGCAAATAAATATAATTTCTCTATATATTCCTTGTTTCAAACAATAAATTATTAACTTTAATATATATGTTTATATTTTGATTTACAGAATTTAACTTTAACCATTAAACTTATATATATATATATACTAGCAAAAGTACCCGTCGTTGACTGGGTTCAAAAACAGTCTACAGAAAATAGACTCTGATTTATGAAAGTATGATAGGTTATGAAAAGGAAGAGTTGTAAAAGATAGCTTCGAATTTGGGGGTATCAAAACCAAAGCAAAATATGATGAAAGTAAAAATTAAATAGATAAACCCCATGATTTATTATACCATACCTGTTCACACTGAAACACTTATCACAATATTCAGTGGATCTACATTAAAAAACCTTGTTAAACTTTGTGACATATTTCCATTCTATGGAGGTCAGGTGCGAATGAGCACCCCATAATTTTATTATACTATATTTCTTCAAACTTCAAACTGAAACATAATTATCAAAGTATACTTACGCAGATAGATATGAAAAGTCTTTATTAAAGTGTGTGCCTATTTCCATTCTATGGAGATCTGGCGCGAACGCAAACCCCAGAATTTTATTATATCATCTCTATTTAAGTTAAAACATACTTAAGTATGACGTATGTACATCTATATCAAAAACACTTGTAAACTTTTTTTTCCATACTTTGTGGACCAGGCGTGAATGCAGACCCCACAATTTTTATGAACCACCGTTCTGCCAGATTAAACATACCCTTTCCTGTGTCTCGATACATCTTCTATCATTATATGCAATAAGTTTTTTAAAATAGTCAACCATATAGGAGCCTGTTCGTGACCAGGCACACTCACATACACACAGACATTCAGCTTTATATATATATATATATATATATATATATATATATATATATATATATATATATATATATATATATTAGTCCTCGTGCGAAAGAGCAGGCCACAAAATGTTTTAAATAATAATAATAGAATAACAATAACAAAGACTTACTTTCGATTGCGAAGACTACTATTAAGCGTAACCAGTTATACTGTTCTTTTGAAATTTTCATCTCGATTTTTTTCGTTATCTACAGAATATTTTTAATGAAACCTATATTAAATATGTTCCTTATTAAATCGTAAAGATTTTCTATTCTGAAAGAAGTTTTAAAAAATTTAATCTAAAATGTTATTTTAAAGTTTTTGTTAAAAAAATTCAAATTTTCTCATTATCCAGACATGTATGACAAAGAGGGAGTTGCAAAAAAATAGTTGTGGTGTGAGGAGAAATATAAACTGAAATAGAGAGTAGGAGAGTTTTTATAAATACATGCAAAACCACATTCATTTTTTAAAAAATCCAAATTAATAAATTAAATAAAATATAATCTTAAAAAGATACGATACAAGTTAGAAAAGCATTTCATTCAAGGCATGAAAATTGTTAAACAAAATGTTTTTAGTATAGGCTTTAAAAATAAATAACAGTAAGGTATTAAATTTTTATACCTTACGTTGTAAAATTTATAAAAGTGCACTTTGAAGATAAATAAATTTCAAATTGAATTTTGTACCTTTATTTTTAAAGCCTATAGTAAAAACATTTTGTTTAACAATTTTCCTGCCTTGGATGAAATGCTTTTCTAACTTGTATATATATATATATATATATATATATATATATATATATATATACAGAGAGAGACGGAAGGAGAGAGAAAGAGAGAGAGAGAGAGGCGTAGATAACCGACAGAGAGAAAGAGAAAAGGAAAGTATGAGTCTGTAAAAGAAAGAGAGAGAGAGAGAGAGAGAGAGAGAGAGAGCGAAAGACAGAGAGAGAGAGAGAGTGAGTGAGTGAGAAATAGATAGATAGATAGAGATAGATGTGAACAGACATTTTGTTGCTAAACTCCCTACATAGTGCCCCTGCAGCTTAGGTCTCTGATAGTAGTCCCCTACATCAAAGTGGCAACGTGCCTTGTCTGGGGTGAAAGTGTAATAAAAAATAAGATAGATAGATAGATAGATAGGTAGAGATAAATAGATAGATAGAGAGAGAGAGAAAGAGAAAGAGAAGAGAGAGAAACTCCATTAGAGTCTAAAAAATTACTAATTGTACAACGAGACGTTATCGCTCTTAATTCCCGCTCTAAACCCGTCTCATATCTCGATAAAATCAATTTGAAACTGAATCTCCTTAATTATTCTTCCTCGCGCAGAAGCAGCATGGGGACTTCTTCTTTTCACATTTAACTTTTATCACATAATTTATAAATCTATCGAATTTTCACTTCATTCTCGACTCATTTTTAATACGTATACTAGCTCAGGTACTCGATATTAGCCGATAAAAATGACTGAAAATTCATTCATTTGATTTTAATTCACGTTCTGAGACCTATTGTTTATTGCTCGTTAGGCAAGTTTGTCGTGACGACATCCTTAGCGAGTATAAAATTCCTACTTGTGAGACATCAGCTTGGGTTATAGCTGGTTGCGACGATCACATCCCTTGCCCGAGGCGAAAGTATAGAGGACTAGGATATATAAATCCTAATCCCGTTACAAAAGAAAATAATGAAACGAATGGAATTGAAGGAAACAAAAACTAAATTGATGGGTAAGATAAACGTGTCGTTTATTTACTGTTGAAAGAATGAATGTTTTAGTTTGTTCATGTCCGCGCGGGTGTAACCATCGTTTGTTGCGGGACTGGTGGTGTAGAAGGAAAAAGGAAATGTGTGTTCATCTCACGTTCGGGTCACTATCGTTTGTTCGCGCGTGGGAAGAGGAGTGAGTGATGTAGTGGAAATGGGAATGATAGTCCAGCGTGTAGACAAAGACAAAGGATAGAAGGTTGACATCAGTTAAACTGTGCGCCATGTTAGCCGTCAGCTACGAAAGAGAGAGAAAGAGTGAGAATGTCAATCCAAAGAGAGAAGCGTATAAAGTGTACGTACTGTCTGTTAGCTCTTTGTCCCACATAGTAGCAAGTGGCGTGACCCGCGCGGGCGCCCCGAAAGGAGGGTGAATGGTTCGATGACCGCTCAGCTCGAGAGCTAAGTCGAAAAAGGGCTGGAAACAGCTTGTCTCTTGCTTTTATAATTGTTTCCGGTGTTTTTTTTTGCGCATGTGTGGATTTCCTTTGAAAAGGGAAGTGACGTCGTCCATCTGTGCGTACGTTAGCGTGTGTGTGTGTATACAGGTGAATGTTAGTGTATGTACGCGAACGTGAATATATGTGCGTGTGTGGACGTGCGCGCGCATGTTTATGTGCGCGTATGTATGTGACAAGAATATAGCTTGAGATGTGAACGCGTGTTTTTGTGTGAGACTAGAAAAGGCTCGCGCAAAAGTAGGTTCCTTCCACTGTCGGATTTCGCTGCAGTTCGTTGATCTGTGTTAGTTAGGGAGAAGTACTTGTGTGTGGCGCGTTTGCTCAGTTGGAAAATTGCTTGCCTCGCATGCAAGAGGCTCAGCTTTCGAATCCCGAGTTCGGATGTGTCTAACTGTTGAACTTAAATAAGGGCGAAACTCGAGTCTGGACTTCGGTTTGTTCGCTTTCATGGCTCTTGTGAGCTGCGACGATGCCTGGCTGTTGAAATAATATATATATATATATATATATATATATATATATTTACATAGGCATCACCACTTATCAAGGACAAGAGGCCACTCAAGGATAAGGGTTAAAGACTGTACAGTAGACATTGGACAATATAGTAATCATTAGTAATGCAAATTTGGTAAATTTGATAATTTATATAGAACGGCTCATCAAGAACTTATTTACGTTAGACTTCAACACAACCATATTGTAGTCAGCCGGAAAGCAGGAAAACGGAAGACAATTCCACAGGCGTGCAGTTCTAAGAAAGAAGCTTTGTTCATGGAATCTACGTTTAGGTTTAGGCACAGATAAAGAGTGGGGGGAATTATTGATAGTGTGTACAGCTAGACGACTGTTTCTTGTGAAAGTTTGGCGAGGGGGGGCCATAGACTGAAGCTCAGTTGAACACCTTCCATGAAAATAACGATACATCAGAGACAAACTCGCAACATCTCTTCTGTGAGATAGAGGTTGCAAGGAAGAGAAAAGGACATCTCCTACGAGGCTACGAAGTCTATTTTGAACTCTATCAAGGCAGGAAAAGTCATTTCTAGCAGCTCGTGCCCAGATGTGGCAACAATATTCCATCCTTGGACATACCTGGCTCTTATATAGATAGAGAATAGCATCAGCAATGAGATATTTACCGATCGATAGAAAGATCCCACCATTTTTCCAGCGGCCTTGGCAACAGATTTGATGCACGTGTTCCATTTAAGATCAGGAGTAAAGGTCAAGCCCAGAAGCTTGTCAAAACTTGAGGCCTCCTGAAGACGAGAGCCATTCATTTCAATTGATGCCAGATGTGGATCAGAATGTTGATGATGTAAAGAGAGAAGCTTGGTTTAAATGCATTAAAAGTAACCAGCCACTCCTTTCCCCATTGTACTACGTGCTCAAGATCAGAGGAGAGAGAATTGGAGAGAACTTGGTCGTTTATTGTCTTAGATGTGGTACCATAAATGGTAGTGCCGTCAGCATAAATGTCTACAAATGATGTAAGGATGTGATTTGGAAGATCATTAATGTAGATCAGGAAAAGAGTTGAGCCCAGGATGGCCCCCTGAGGGACACCGGCATTAATACTGTGAGCTTCTGATTTTTGCCCCTCAACTACTACTCTTATGAACCTATCAGAAAGAAATGATTTAATAATTGAGAAGACATTTCCACCTATACCATAGCTAGAGATCTTATGAAGTAAACCTTTATGCCATACCCTATCAAAGGCCTTAGATATGTCAAGAGCAATTGCCCTAGAAAGGTGGCCTCCGTCGAGAGATTTGCTAATCCTATGAGATATTACTGTAAGCACATCTGCTGTAGATCTAGCAGAACGGAAACCATATTGAGTGTCACTAAGAAGGTTATTTTTGTTGAGATGGTTGATTACTTCTGTATTTAACACAGATTCCAACAACTTACTCATGACGCACAGGAGACTTATTGGCCTGTATTGAAAGGGGGATGAGCGATCACCTGAATTCTTAAATACAGGGCATACTGATGAAATTTTCCAGGGATATGGGAAACTGTTCTCCTTAAGACAACGTTTAAACAGTTCTGGGCGCTAGTTCAGGTTAAAGTACTATAATTGGAATACCGTCAGGGCCAGTTGCTTTACTAGAATCAAGGTTTTTGATTAGCTTGGCAACATCAAGTACAGATATACGTATATCACATAGCGTGTTTTCTGATAAAGGAGAAAATATTGGGGGTTGGCGGCCTTGATCGAAAGTGTAGAATTAGCTGCAAAGTTCTTGACAAAGAGTTTGGCTTTGTCTGATGCTGACGAGATTACCTCAGGTCCATTGATAATAGTTGGGATGGAGCACACGCTTCTGTTCAGGATTCTGTTTGCTATTTGCCAAAGCTGGTGGGAACCAAGCCGCTGCTCAGCTACTTTGGACTTAACAGATTGAGCATACAACTCTCTTGCGTTCTTTATTACATTCTTACAATGGTTGTAATGTGCTTTATGTGCCTGACAGTGCTTTTAAATAGGTTTTGTATCGGAATTTATTCAGTAAGTATCGATAATCGATGATCGAATTAATCCTATGAAAGAGGGAAGAGCTATTTGGACCAAAGTTAACACCTTACACAACCTAACATCACAAGTGAATTTGAGAAGTTTTGTTACTACATAAGGCGAAATGCCCGACCTATAAAATCAACAGTAGGTTCTTTGGTATGATATGAATGTTTCTGTTTAAAATACAATTTAACCATGATACTTGACCTTTTTCATTTCAACTTTAAATTCATGCCATTACTACCGCACAACCAGTAAGGCATATAATAATATATTATATAATAATATATAATCAAATGTATGTACTTTTATTTGATTGAGGTGTGATACTTTATACTTATTTTAAACTTTAATTCAAGCCATTATATATATATATTTATATATTTATATATATATATTATATATATATAAATAAATTTAATAAAATCAACAGAAGGTTCTTTACAGTGCAATGTAGACTACTGCGAGCGACATTTGTGCTTTCTCCTGGCGCACCACGATGTGTCCTCAACTAGAGCAGGCAATCAATCGATTTAATTCAAATATGGGCGCTGTCATCGATTTTGATAACAATAAAAATATGGAAATGTGAAACATACGTTGATCATCATTCAATGCTGGGCAACGTCGGGTCACCCTGCTAGTAAATGAATATTATTGAAAAATATTATGCATAAAAAACATGAGGCACAATTAAAACAGGCAAGGGAATATGAAACAAATAAATGATGAATAATTTAAGCAGGATTACCGTCTTTGAATGTCGGCATTTGAAATGAAGAATTTCATCGCAAAGAAACATCTAGACGAACACTTTTGAAAAGAAATGTGATGAGTCATTCTTAGAAAAATATATGTCTAACCATGCACCTATAAACATAAATACACGTATCTAATTTATAAAACTGCAACGTCTGTCTCGATTTTTTCAAACTGCGACTTTGCCGAGACGCAAGCACGCAGGGCCGCGCGAGACGGGTCAAATGATTGTATTTCTAGTGGACAGTTATATATATATATATATATATATATATATATATATATATATATATATATATATATATATATATATATGTGTGTGTGTGTATATATATATATATATATATATATATATATAAAAGTGAAGGTGTCTGTGTGTCTGTGTACATTTCCCCACATAATAACTCTGTCAATTTTAAGCCTACAGATTCAAAATTTGACATACAGGGTACTGTGATTTGAGAAAATCGATGTGATTGGTTTTCGGACAGAAATTTTGTGATTAAGGTGTCAAAGTTCAACGATTTTCCCTTTGAGAACTCTACCAAACTCCTCCTACAATTTTGGGTCTAAACACGTGAAATTTTAGATATAGGTTCCTTGGACATGGATCTAACTTAATAAATTAATTTGAGTCCTAAACAATACATTTTAGGGGGTTATAATAGGGGTCAAAGTTAAAAAAATTGACCGTTTTTTTTTCTTACTCAGCATACACCTCCAAACACCTTGCCAACGCCGGGATCCCATGCTAGTATATATATATATACTAGCATTGCGCCCGGCGTTGCCCGGGTGTTTGGATGTCTATGTTGAGCAAAAAAAAAGAGGTAGTAGGAAGACATGCTCGAACCCGTATCGCAAAGGAGGAAAAGAACGGGGTAAAACCTAACGTTTATGTTGTTACGACCACCGCCAAACCGGAACCGACATTTTTTAAAAGTAAAGCTTGAAAATCTAAAGAAGAGTATAACTTAAAAAAATAACGGCGAAAAAATTGACCCCACCTGTAGAAAAGTGCCTAGTGGAAGGGGAAGATATTAATGTTTTTATCCAATTTTTCGATATTTGTCGTATGAAAGATCGAACTCTTAAACGATACTGATCTTGGTAAAATCCGTCGCCTCTATTGAAAGTTTAAGGTAGACATGCAAACAGGCATACATACATACATTTATATATTGATAACTAAAAATTTTCGACCCAAACTGATGAAAAAGCTTGCCCTTTATGTAAAATTTCAAATATTTAGACCAGAAATTGTCTATATATATATATATATACTAGCATAGGCGCCTGGCGTTTTGGAGCTGTATGTTGGGCAAAAAAAAAAAAGTTGTATAGGAAGGCAGGCTCGAACCCGTACCGCAAAGGAGGAAAAGAACGGGGTAAAACCTAACGTTTATGGTTTTACGACCACCGCCAAACCGGAACCGACATTTTTAAAAAATTAAGGCTAGCCAATCAAAAGGAGATGATAACTTTAAAAAATATCGGCGAAAAAAGTGACCCCTTCCTGTAGAAAAGTGCCTTGTTGAAGGGGAAGATATTAATGTTTTTAGCCAATTTTTAGATATTTGTCCTATGAAAGATCGAATTCAAAACTGATCTTTGTAAAATCCGTTGCCTCTATTTAAAGTTTTAGACAGACATGCAAACAGACATACATACATACGTTTATATATTGGTAACTAATAATTTTCGACCCAAACTGATGAAAAAAGCTTGCCCTATCTCTGAATACCCTTTATGTAAAATTTCAAATATTTCGATCAGAAATTGTCTGAGTAATTTAGAAGAGACCGAAGAGGTTATTTTTTTTAAAACTTTGACCCCTTTTATGACCCCTTAAAATTTATTGTTTTTGGCTCAAATCAAGTTATTAAGCTAGATCCATGTCCAAGGAACCTATATCTAAAATTTCAAGTGCGTAGACCCAAAATCGTCGGAGGAGTTTGTTAGAGTTCTCAAAGGTCAAATCGTTGAACTTTAACCCCTTAATCGCCAAATTTCTGGCCAAAAACGGATCACATCGATTTTCCCAAATCTCAGTAACCTGTATATCAAATTTCGAGTCTGTAGACTAAAAATCATTTATTGCGTAGGGAAATGTACACAGACACCCAGACACACATATACACAGATACTTTCACTTTATATATATATATATATATATATATATATATATATATATATATATATATATATATATATATACACACACACACATGTATAATTAATTTATTGTTTAAATATTTATTTAAATATTTTCTACGTGCATAAAATTAAGTTTCGAAATAAAGACGAAATATTGATGAACACATAACTCGGTTTGTTCCTTTTAATTTATCTATAAATATATGTTTTTTTTAATTACATTTTCACCCCAAACAAGGCACATTGCCATTTTGATGTAGGGGGCTACTATTAGGGACACAGGCTACAGGGGTACTAGGTGGGGAGTTGAGCAGCAAGATGTCGGTTCACGTTACACTTGAACTTCTGCATGTCAGTACGGTTGAGGAAGCAGGAACTTGGCAGGGAGTTCCAAAGTCTAGCGGTTCTGGGGAAGTAACTACTAGAGTAGAACGCTCTCTTACATCTAGGGATCTCTACTGTGAAGGGGTGGGATTGTACTGATTGTCGGGTTTGTCGAGGGTATTTACGTAGATGGTGTACAAGTGCTTCCAACTCGTCGGAACATACACCGTTAACGTACTTGTAGAAGTACTTGTATAAACATATTGTTTTATTTAATTATTTGGCGCATTACTATATGTGAGCCATCTATAATACTGACTGGATAAATTGCTAGAAACTTTTTCATATAGAGACATATTTACTGAAAAATAAGAAGTTGAAAGAAATGAATGGCTTGTTAGGTATCTAGTAACCAGAGTATGTAATCTTAAAAAGTACACCTCGTACTACCAGATCAGGCTGTCTGAAGATATTCCTGAGATGAAATGCACCTAACATTGATGTTTTTTGTTTTTCTGCTTCTTTTTGCAAAATTTAATTATGTTCTGAAAAACAAACAAACAACAACCACAGTCCACCTTTTCCCCCTTTTCCTTCTTCCCATTTCCCCTTTCTCTTTAGATCCTCCCCGCCTCCTGACTTGTTTCTTAACTTAAAATGTACCAAACATTAATACTGTAACCTTTTCCCCTCTCTCATTGCAAAACTCATTTATGTTATGCAAGACAGGGAACAAAAACGGTAAACACCACCATAAAACAACCAAACCCAACACTAGAAACTAGCGATTGAAGATATAAAGAGCTTGAAAAATACAAATCTTCTACAAAATAACTGGATGCAAAATAAATACTATTTCCACAATAACTGCTGTAAAACAAAACAACCAAACAAAAAAGTAAATAAAAGAAAGTTATTGACAGAATTGTTGTACTAGAAGACTCAAAAATAAATAAAAATATTATTAAAAATGACTTAGTGTTTATACGCCACACAAAAACAATTGAATTCAAAACACATACTTAAGCCGCCATGTTTGATAATCAAAACTGTTATAGCTATACTTCTATAGTCAGGTTCAAATAAAAAAAATAGAAGTCCAACAAGGCCCTATATTTATAATAAAAACAGCCAAAAATTTAATTAGATTCATTAATGAATCAAAAGATCTGCACTTCATTTAGGAAACTAAAATTATCTACAAAGCAAATTAACTGCAAATAAAACACGTTTTTCTTTCTTATTAAAGGCATGCTACCTCTAAATTAAATCTTATAAATATTTATATTTTATATTTATGATGGTATTTACTAGCACGAGGCAAAAAGAATTATTGAATTTAATATTCATGTTAAATTATTCATCCAATTAAAACACAAAGACAAGTTCCACAACTCAATTTTTCCTAAAATATATAGGAGTTTCTAACAAATGGAGATACACAACTAACTAGTTTTAAAGTGCAAATTAGTTTTACATATAAACTTAAAATTATATTATTATCCAATGGAAAATTAAGAAAATCTGGATAATTAGATGAGACAAAATTGCTATGTCAATCAAAGCATTAGCTCCTCTTAATTTTTAAATTCATTTTACGATTATTCTTTGTTACTTCTTTCTTTATTTTTATCTTTACGTTCCTATATATTTCTGTTTGTATCTAAAGACCTAAAAATTAAGAAACAAAGTACCAAGAATTAAAACATTTCTAGAAACTTCAAAACATTTAAAATCACGATAAAACCCTTAAAAACCTTAAAACCTTATAAAACCGCAGTGACTAAATTATATGCACATGTATTAATATTAAAAAAATTTTCACTTTAAATCTAGAAAACATTTAACTATTAGAATTATAATATTTAAGCTAATATAAAAATTGTTTTAACTGCCTAAAATATAATAAATAAAAAGGAAATAATCTATAAAATATAATAAATAAATCCTCAATAATATCCATAATTTACTCATATCTACATAGTTAGTTTAAGAGTCAATTAAGTTAATTAATTCAAAAGAATTTTACTATGATTTATCATAAGTCGTAGATTCGTAAATTACCTATGTCGTAGTCAGAGCAAATTCCTAAAATTTCAGTTTAACATTAACGGAAAAATTATATTTGATCATAATTAGATCAATTTTCGTGTAATTTTCTTAAAGCAAAAACTCATTAATCATATTAATAGATCTTAACTTGTCACATTACTATAAATATGGGTTCGTAACATGCGAGCATACACCTCATTTTATGGTGACAATTTCATATAATCTCTTGGTGTTTATAAAGAAAATTATCATTAAAATTCCATATGAAAGGATTCTAAAGTGCATAAATTGCATTATTTCTCCCGTTAGGAATATATTTCTGTTTAACCTAATAGTGACCATTTTAATTCATAATGAATTTAACGAATTCCTTAACATATTTAGCTAAAGAATACAGAACTTTATCAAATTCTGAATTCGATCTAATTCTGAAAAAATCAAAAACGAAAAACACAATATCTTTCCTTTGAAATGTATACATCATTTTAAGTTAAATGATTTCTACTTAATGAACACACACACACACACATATATATATATATATATATATATATATATATATATATATATATATATATATATATGTGTGTGTCTAATCTTTTCCAGCGAGAAATCAAGATCAATAAATAATGAAAACAAAATTGATTTAGAAAACAAATCTATCAAATCCGTCACAAACCGATAATATCTGATTTGTGCATTCGGGGAAAATCGATTCAATTGAGATCAATTAGAATATTCTAATTAGTCAAATAAATATAAAAGTGGCCATTATATACATACATATATATATATATATATATACATACATACATAAATACATATATGTATGGTTAGTTATCATTCAAAATTTAAAAAATCAGAACAAGTATTTAATTCGCAGTTATAACATTTTAATCATATTGTTCATAACTTGTTAGTTTTAATAGCTGAAGCCAACCAAACAACCTATGAGAGACAAATGAATGTTCCTAAAAACAGTTGGAAATAATTTTCCTAGGAATGAAAAACAAGGATTTGATAATGAGAAAAAATGTATAAAAAGGAATAAAGTTCGCAAAATAAAGAGTAAAATAATTACAATGTTATAGAACTTGAGTGAATTTTTTTCCAATAGTCCTCAAGAATTTTTTAAAAACAATATTCCTTGGGGAAAGTAGTTATGTCTAACTAGTTGACTGAAAGATACTCCTGAATATGTCGCGTATGTAAAAATAAATTAAAAGCATATATTGCTTTCGTTAAACATGGGATGTTTTATATCTAAATAATATTAAATTTATATATATATATATATATATATATATATATATATATATATATATATATATATATATATATATATATACGTTTTTTATTATTACCGTATCTTTCTGTTAAGTTACATTATTGTTTCGGCTACACGGCCGTTTTTTTTTGCCAGTCGGACGAAAGACGGCCAAAAAAAACGGCCGTGTAGCCGAAACAATAATGTAATTTAACAGAAAGATACGGTAATAAAAAATAAAACGCATATTTGCTCTACAACAGTATTGAGCACTTTCTTCAGTTTTTATTAATTACCATCTCCACTATATATATATATATATATATATATATATATATATATATATATTAGTAAGTTACAAAATATATATGGCATATATATTTTATAACTTACTACCTAGCTCTACCTATCTATTGAGCAGTGTTGAAGTAAATATTTAAAGTTTACGCATAACATTATACTTTCGTATATTAATTTATGTAATTACATGAAGTAGTCATATATATATATATATATATATATATATATATATATATATATATATATATATATATATATATAACCCCATGTGTTGTATGTGGTTCTACCATGTTTATGTGTTCTGTATATAGGGAAAGGTCATCTTCGATTGACATAACACTGCAGATACGTACATTCGATTTTAGTAAAATTTAAACCAAATGTATGAAACACGAATTAAGGGAGTTTTCTAACGTTCTAACTCTTTTCCAGATAAAGTGGAGGAGGAAAAGTGCCATAAAACGAAAAGTCATAGAGAAAATCTACATTAGTATTCAAACCCATCTACATTAGTATTGATCCTATTCAAACCCATCCGAAACTATAGACTATTCGAACCCATGCAAAACTTTATATTTGGGTTTTAGCCGAGGAAAACCAGTGCAAAAGTGTAATAATTATAAAAATAAAATTTCGCCATGTGAAGGTCGGACGACAGCATTACGAATATACATGCGTAATATTTTACTTATTCAATTGAAAGGCTTAGTTCACAATCATATTCTATTGTTTATTATTGTCAAACATATATATATATATATATATACATATATATATAACTACTTAATTTACTCACAGAAAATTAATATGCGAAAGTATAGATTTATGCGCAAACTTTAAATATTTACTTCAAAAGTGCTCAATACGTAGGTAGAGCTAGTTAGTAATTTATAAAATATGTCGATTAAGCTACACTGAATATTCCGTGTTTCATCCACTCTAGGAATCTTCAGGCTTATGCGCGAATTCTGTGGTTGTTTACCGTTTTTATATGCTCCTCTTCTATTGAGATTTTAGTTAGCCAATCAGCTTTCTAGTATCCACCGCGCCCTTCCTATCAGCCAATGGGCATGCATTTATCGGACAAAGGATCTGTTTTAAAACTAGGTTAGTGTTTTTTTTGTCTGTTTATACATAAATATATATATGTGTACATACATATATGCACATATATATATATATACATATATACATACATATATGTGTGATCGTTTATGTATATTCATGTTTATTTAATTTATTTATGTAATTACATAAAGTAGTCATATATATATATATATATATATATATATATATATATATATAATCATTACATGATAATATTTTCTAAAAATCAACAAAAATATGAATTTTTAACAAAGTTCATACAAGATTCATACAAAAGTGTTCAATACCCAAGTAGGGCAAGATACACTTTTAATTCATGTTTACATCGCTACACATTCATAAGTATGTTTCCTTTCATTTTTTTTTACATAAGCATTCATGAGCATGTTTTCGGCTGACAGTTAAAATTAACTTGAGACCTCTTATACAAAAGTAGAGTCACTGAATCCTGCCCATGAATATGTAGAGTTATACGCATTCTTATGTAAAACAAATTGAAAATTATATATCAATCATAATGTATATATGTTAATTTATGAAGCATTCGCCTAAAATATAGCCGAAAAAAATTAAAATAGATAAATATGTATAAAATAAAAAGTAATTGAAAGAATAAAAAAATATGGTGAAGTGATCCTTTTCGATGAATTATTGAAATTTATCTTACCATTATATATATATATATATATATATATATATATATATATATATATATATATATATATATATATATATATATATATATATATATATATATATATAGTTTACGTTGAGTTTTAAAGAGAAATAAAATCAACTTTAATAAAACTTTAATAAAATAAACTTTGATTATTAACGGACCCATGCACAACATTTTTATACTATTAAAATTAGTACTGAATCCAATCATTGTCTTCTTTGTCTACGGCAAGCTGAAGTAAAATATAATCTCATTTTATTTATTGAAGATGTATTTAAGCTATGAATAGATTTCCGGTTTCTTACTGATTTCGAATATTGTTTTTAGCTTTGTATAGATTCAAATTAGACTTATATTAAAAACAAAATAGAAAATATGGGAATTTTTTTGTTGCTATTAGAATTAAGATTTTAAAGTTGTTTTTATAAATAAAAGAAACAAAAAGCATAAAAAATGTTTAAAAAAATATAAGAGAGGTACTTTTCTTCTCATTATTACAAAATACTTAAAAAAACAAACAATGATCTGATCGAAACGAAATGTCTTATTTATGAGGCAGCGAATTTTGCTTAATTTTATTAATCTACTGAAAGTTAGGCACAAGGACAAGTATGTGTTTCTTTGGAACGAATTGGTTTCGAACTTGGAACATCCCGGTTTTCAATCCGTATCGTTAAACGCTTAGTCACCGTCATCCTCACAACACTACTTAACATCTAGAAGGCTATGACAGAGATATCGGTGACGTGGATGGTGACGTCACTTTAAGTTCATACATTGGATTGTTAAATAGCACAGTGTTTTTTCTTAATGATCTTTTTTTTTGTAATTTTTCCATTTTTCGAATTATCATTCGTACATCTCGGTCGAAGTTGTGTAGGAAAGTTTCGTAGTCGTTTTTGTCTATCTGTTTTTTTTTGTACGTACTTTAAACTGATTTTATTCAGTCATTTTCAGGCAGTTTTTTATTATTGTTTCGTTTAAAATCTGGAGGCTTTTTATATGCTTCAGTTTAAATTACATTTCTTGAAATGGTAAATGTGAAATTCGAAAAATAGAAAAATTAAAAAAAATCATTAAGCAATTTTACAACATCTCTCTGAATAAAAACATGCTGCCTAAACACACACACACACACACACACACACACACACACACACACACACACACACACACACACACACACACACACACACACACACACACACACACACACACACAACCCCCCACACATAAATATTTAATAAAACATGTTAAAAAACACTTAGAAAAAGAGTTAAAAACATATTTAACCTGAAAAGAAAACACTTGATAAGTGAATAGTCCTTAATTTGCGGAGTTTCGAAGAAATACTTTCCTTCTCATCAGAGGGCAGGATTTAGAAAAATGCGGGTTCGAATTTTGCATACAAAAGTGTTTGATGAAACTGCGAGTAAGCCAAAGATCTTACTTGATAATAAAAAGTGAAGCAGAGGGAATAGGGTGAAGAAAAGGGTGATTTCACGTGAAGGGATAGTCTGGTGAAAGGTAAAGTATCCAATGACGGTAAAATCCAAAAATGTAAATCCAAGAAAGTTAATTAAATTTCAATTCGCACAAGTAAAATCCAAGGAAATCGCGTAATTGGAAGATGGTCCAAAATAATCCAAAACGCTGAATATATATATATATATATATATATATATATATATATATATATATATATATATATATATATATATATATATGTATATATATATATATAAACTAACATATATATAAAAAACTTAACCTAGATTTAAAACCGGTGAAGACACTAGATATCTATGCTAAACAGCGCACACAAAGGAACGTAAGTGCCTGCTCATTAGCTGATTAGGAAAGGTGCGGTGGATACTAGAAATCTGATTGGCTAACAAAAGACTCCATAGAAGGTGCGTATATAAAAACGCGAGACAACCACAAAATTGTCGCATAAGCCTGAAGAATCCTAGAGTGGATGAAACGCTGAATATCCAGTGTAGCTTAATCGCCATATATATTTTATAACTTACTAACTAGCTCTACCTACGTATTGAGCACTGTTGAAGTAAATACTTAAAGTTTACGCATAAATTTATACTTTCGTATTTATATGAGTCAATGAAGTAGTTATATATATATATATATATATATATATATATATATATATATATATATATATATATATATATGCATATATACAGTGCCATCAAAAAGAAAGTCACTACTTGTAATTTTTGCAAAAACTGCAAATTTAAGCTAAATTTAATGTAACTGTTTAAACAACCTATACCTCATTTGATTCGCTTTTTATTCCTCTATAATAATTTTACCTGTTAATATTTGACTTTTAATTGAAATATTCTAGTGTTCACATCAATTTAAAAAAATAACTTCAAATTGAGGAGGCAAAAAGAATTCGCTTAAAATCAACTTAAATTATAGCCACTAAATTAGTTAAAGATCCACCAACAGACAACAAAGCATCTCTAATCATAATTGTTGTTGCCTCAGGTTATACAACGTAATATTTAGTCCATATGCCACGATTTTCTCTCAGTGATCGCCAAGAGCTCATTAATTTCCACCTTTCTGATTTATCCAATCGAGAAATCGGCCGCAGATTGAAGTATGATGAGAAAACGGTACGAAAGACTGCGCAAAAGCACCAAAACACCAGCAGTGTTCGTGATTCCCCTAAATCCGGTCGTACAAGAGTTAATACCAACAGGGAAGACAATGCTATCAAGATCCGCAGCTTAAGAAACGGATTTGAAATGGCTCTTCAAATCAAACAATAGTGCTATTTTATTAAAAAGTGCACTCTTTCTACAGTCAAGAACAGATTAAAGGAATTCAATTTGCGAGGATGTTGCAAGACGCAAGCCAATGATTTCTATAAAGAACATAAATCGCCGTCTAGACTTCGTCCGATGCAATGAAGATCATGACTCTTCATATTGGTCAAAAGTGTTTTTTAGCGTCGAAGCAAGTTCAATAGGCTGGGCAGTGATAGTAGGCAGTACGTCCGTCGGGGGAAAGACGAAAACTTTAATCCTATGTGCTCAGTTTCAACGCTGCAAGGTGGTGGATGTTCAGTTTTGGTGTGGGGCATTATTAGTAACAAGGGTCCAGGGCTTATATTTCACTTGCAAGGTCGAATTAATTCGACCAAGTACATTAATATGTTGACTGAGCATTTCCTACCCTACTTTGGTCGGAATTTGGATGATAATCCCATCTTCATGCAGGATAATGCCCCCATTCACACAGCTGGTAATGTCAAGAGGGTTCTGGGAGAGTATGATATTCCGTGTTTGGATTGACCTGCACAATCTACAGACCTCAATCCTTTTGAAAACGTATGGCATTACATCAAGTAACAGCCAAGCAATTACAACATTTCAAATTTGGAAGAACTTTGGACAAAAATTAAAGAAAAGTGGAGTTCTCTTTTCCCGGAGTATTGCTGCAGTCTAATTCAAGGAATTCACTAAAGATGGCAGGCTGTCAAATTGCAGAAGGACTATGCTACTAAACATTAATAAGTTCATTGTGTTCCTGTTGAATTTGTGTTGCATTAATGTCCAAAATAACATTTAAATAATTTTCCATTGTGCGAACTGTCTTTTTGCCTCCTCAGTTATTTTTTTAAAAATTGACGTAAACACTAGAATATTTCATTTAAAAGTCAAATATGAACAGGTAAAATTATAGAAAAATAAAAGGCCAATCAAATGAGGTATAGGTTGTTTAAACAGTTACATTAAGTTTAGCTTAAATTTGCAATTTTTGAAAAAAATTACAAGTGCGTACTTTCTTTTTGCCGCCTGTATATATTACTGTTTTTGGTCTGCTTAGTTACGTGTTTCACTACCAGAATTGAATTGGCCGTCTGAAGAAACTATCGGATCGTAAATTCGATTCTGGGAGTGGAAACATATGTAACTAAGCAGACCAAAAAGAGATAATAAAAACATATTTTGCTCTACAGTAGTATTGAGCAAATTTTTATTTTTTTACCATTTACAATTTACTCATTAAATCTCTCTCTCTTTCTCTCTCTCTTTCTCTCTCTCTCTCTCTCTATATATATATATATATATATATATATATATATATATTAGTTTAGTATAATGCTTTTCCAAGTTCCAAATAATAAGATTTTTCAGTAGGTATTTTATTACTTTTCAAAAGGTATCCATTAAAATATTTTTTCGTATTGTGACTAATAAGTAAATAAAATTGTTATTACTGCATATTTAGTCACACACTCCTCAGATGCTTACCTTAAAAAACTTATAAAACACCATTTTGGATAACTTATATGGTTCATGTAACCGACGTACTCTGCTGTTCCTTCTTATTTTGAACTTGAGGAATTGTTATACTACACTATATATGCTCTGGAACCCAATTAAAAGATATCCATTGGACTTGGACATTTTTCCAAATTTGCACAATTTATATAAAACGATCCTTTTCGTTATAAAAAATTTATTTACGAGAAAGTTTTCTTTCTTTTAAATCCATTACGATTGGTATATACAAACCAAGTACGTTACACCCCCCACACACACGCATACTGTAGAGCAAAATGGATTTTTGTGGTATAGTTTTATTCAGAAAACAAATTAGATGCTTTTTAAGTCTGGTAAATGGTGCCTGTTAGTATAAAGTAGTTTACTAAGCACAATAGCTTTCATATACGCAAAATCGCCATAATCCTATCATTTAATAAATATTATCTATAATAACAAAAATACAAAATATACGCGTTTGTTACCCAAATGAAACAATATTCTGAGAATATACGACCCCTGAAATATCAACACCTAAAAGACTCCCACCTTAAAATAAAAATAGTAATCTGTATACTCCAAATAATCCAAATTAAAATTTATGTTTGTTCTCAATATGCAAACATATCCTAATAATATATGACCTGACGTACTCACCGTAATCGAGCCCCTTCTAAAAAATAATAAGGGATTATAAATCCTGGCGGTGTGATTGTACAGAACACCATTTCTCCGCCCGGAAATAAAACTCCCTATAACAATGATCATAAAGTTATTTTTGCAAAAACGATCTCTAGATCAATTAAGTCGAATTCTATATAAAAAAAATACAATCCTCGATATTTTTATACCCATTTCATTTCGTTTAAATTCTAAAAATGAAGACAAATAAGTTTCAATTTAGTTTATCCATTATTTTTCCAAAAATGGGTACTCTAAGCGGATTTATTTCTTCTGAGCCAAGACAATCCATTAATAGCAATATTGGCCTTTTGATACGGAGAAAATAGATCTCCTGGCTTTGCAAATACATATATTATATAGTTTTTTCTAAATTGATTTATTTTCGGTAGTTTTACAGAAGTCATGAGAAAATACGAAATTATCAAAACTTTCATATTTACTTTGAAGTTATGGTAAGAACATATAAGACTCTAAAAAAGACCCCATCTACTTATTTACATTGTCATCATATGTGATATTTATTCTTTCGAATACGTCCCCAGATGTATTATTAATCGATAATAAAATGTTACATAAGTTACACAAGATATAGGTTAGCGAACAGGAGTTATGCAGCGAAGAGAATCTCACTTTCCGGAAGTGACGTAGTATAGTGACGGTCTAAAATGAAACACAAAACACACATTTACTCTTTTGCGTGAGCCACGGAAAACAAATGTTTTTTTAAGGAAAACAAAACTCTGCGAATATTTCAAGACTTATTCAAAGACTACCGTCCTCATTTCCTTACTCAAGAAGAACAAGAAGCGTTCTAAAAACGCCCATTTCCCGTGACTCAGACTGTAGTTTTCTAGACGAGACGAATGTTTTGAAGGACTTCTTCCTGTCACTTGAGGGGAGGGTTTAGAAGAAACGACACGTCCTAAATCTCTTAAATGAATTCTAAGCTAAGTGGAATTGAAAATAATATTAAAACCAAAAAGAAAAAGATGTTATTATGTACTTCGTGCCGCTACTTGAAGTAACATTACTTGGAAAAGATGCACAATTCCTCGTAAAGGAATGAATCTTATTTGGGCTGCGAATATTATGTAATTTGAAATATTTAGTCAGGATTTACTTGTAGGGAAAAATATCCTCATGCTAGGTTGCCCTGACAAAACCTTATAGAGAGAACTCGAGGATAGTGTCTAGTAACCTTTCAAGTTCTCTACATTAGGCATTCAAGTCCCTTCCCTACCTTTTGCGTAGTGTGCATTTTAAACTTCATTTTTTCTTCCTTTCAAACTAATTTCTTTTCAGGAATCTCAAATAACAAATCACCAAATTGTTATTCTGTCATGTTAATGTAGTTTCTTATGTGGCGCAATGGAGAGCGCCCCTTTTGGGAGAGATCGGTGAATTCTACCTTAATGAACCTTGTGCCTAACTTGATCTGCACTTGTTAGGTGCAGATGTTTAAAGCAGGTGTTTGTGATTTTGGAAATGTTCTGCTATTACTCAAGCCAAGAATAACAGTTTGTTTATAATATTGAACGAAGGCAAAACGATATAAGACCTTAAAATTGGAAAGATCAAACACGATAAAACTCATGGGTACAAAAACAAAACAATGTTTAAACGTTATGTATGAATGTCTCTCTCTCTCTCTCTCTCTTTTAACCCCTCTCTATCTTTCAATGAAAAAAGAGAAAATTAAATATAATTCTATTGTTTTAAACAGATGACGCTTGCCTTCTGGAGTCGGCGGACGCGATATAGCATGCGTCTGGTTTCAACTGGTCTTTATAAAAATATGCTCCTCATTCTTAAATCTTTAATAAATTATATTTTTATAAAAATGCATTTGTTCGCTATTTTTGTATAAGCGTTCGATTTCAGCATGCCATTAATGCTGACGATGGAAAGATGCCTGTACGACGTAATGAAGACAAAAAGCGACGCATGCCAGCCAGTTATAGCCGACGACATATCTGTCGTTGAGTTGATGTTTCCAACATATGCCTATCGTTTAGATATTGTTGGATTTCGTGTCTAACACCCGGAGAGCTGCTTGCGTTCTCAGGACGTTCCCCAACCAAGTAACTCTCCTCGGGGAAGCGATAGTCTCTTACTTATGTTTGATTTGTGAAATTAGTTAATCGTTAAAATATACATGAACGATAATATAATCTGTATGCTTCTTGAAACGGATCTATGAAATGAGTTAATTTTCACTACAAACATAACCTTTCTTGAAAACAGTATGAATCTGATCTCCCAACATTTTCCATACATCATAAGTGTGTGTGTAGCACAGAAACCGTAAAACAGAAATACCCAATCAAAATGACTTTATTTAACATAGTTTCTTTTTTTTTTTTACTTTTCTTTTACTGTTATTTTTATCCCAAACAAGGTGCAATGCCACTTTTGGGCCCACATTTACAGGGATACTATGTAAAGAGTTGTGCAAGGAGAGACGTCTGTTACCATTAGACTTGAACCTCTGCATGTTAATACACTCAGGGAAGCAGAGACTCAGGAGGTAATTCCAAAGTCTAGCAATTCAAAGGAAGAACCTATTTCAGTAGAAAAATTTACAGCATCTAGTGATATCTACAGTGTAGGAGTTGGACTTTTTATCATGATTGTCGGAAATATCTACGTCGGGGGGGGGGGTACAAAAGCTTGGACTTCACTAGAGCACATTCCATTAAAATACTTGTAAAACAGACACAGATATGCCACATTTCAGCGATGGAACAAAGGTTGTAGTTTGCTAGTGCGGGACCTATCAAGATGGCGATTCGTTTTTAAACCTTATTTAAGTGCACAACACTGGTGACAGATGCACAAACCCAGATGTGGCAACAATACTCCATGCATGGGCATATAGTGGCTTTATAGAGGTGTAGGATATTCTCAGGTGTGAGTAACCTAATAGTACGGTAGAGATAGAGCCCATCTTCTTCACAGCAGCCTTGGTAATTGTATTTGTTCTAATTCATGTTGCCTGTGAATGTTAAGCTTAGGAGTTTGAAAGTGGTCGAATATAGTCGAGGGCAACCTGAAGGCTCCCTTTTGATTAGCTATTACATTGTGTAGGGACATGCACCACTCCTGTTTTAGGATTACACTACTCGCCCTTAATCTTGACCTTATAATGCTGAACGTTTAACAAGAATTAATCAAGTACCATTTTTAAATATGTTAGTATGAATCTACCAGGGATTGAACCTAGGTCTCTTGGACCATTAGTGAACACCATTGTCATTGTATAGAACCTCAAAAGTGTCGATATACCATAAAACCAATTCAAACGTACGTATTTTTCTAACCACCCGACTCTATACACTTCTGCCTGCATATTAAAACAACCAATTACGTAGGTAGAAAATTTCAATGCTGCACAGCAACTCATTACTATAAATTGACAAAGAAACCCGCAACTGTGGTGCAATGCATCCAAATATAGATTGGTTATCGATTGGAATCAATAGATTTTGTTATTGATTTTCAGGCAAACATTAAAAATAAATGAAAAAGAATACAAAAATACAAAAAAAGAAAAGAATAAGAGTTTCGTAGGAATGTTTATCTACCTGAACAAAACTATATGCGTCCGGATTAAGAATAAAATAGATATAATTACCTAAGTCTTAAAAGATCTGTAGGTGGAGAAATAAAATCGCGATTATAAATATACAAGCTAAAGTTCCTATCTACGTAGGGTGCGAGATACTTAATGATAAGCGAGATACATACACATGTACATACATACATACATACATACATACATACATACATATATATATATATATAATTTGTTTTTTACTATAATATTAAATACCTACAGACACTAGTGTTTCATCCTTTCGGGAACCTTCAGTGTAGGGTGTCACGATTAACACCATATATATGTATATTAGTGATAGGACGATTTCAGTATTTCTCCCTATACCGATACAATAACCGATTCAGTACCTAATTCCGAATCCAATTCTTTATAAATTTCTAAATATTAACCTATAAAATGCCTATTTTTCTTACGATTACTATAAAAAACATAATAAATGCATGCATTTTCTTAAACATAAAACATGCTTATATCATCTTCCTTGACCCTCATTATTTGGTGAGCTGCCTATTCATGGCGACACTCAAAACAAAGTGGATGGCGGTATCCATAACGAATTCCATTTGGATATTCTAGCTAAAGATTTCGGTCGTGTTTATTAGTGTTTCGGGGTTTGTCTTTGTTTTTGCAAACAGTTTTAGGTCATTCATGTACATTAAGTAGTTCATTCTTTCTTCTGTGTTAGAATGAACCACTAAAAGTAATTATCATTTCTATGATTATTGTTATTTATTATTATTATTATTCTATTATTATTATTACTATTATTTATTTATATTATTTTATATATGCATATACGCACGCACGCACACACACACACACACACACACACACACACATATATATATGTATACACTGACACGAATAGACGCACACAAACACGCACAGACAAGCACATATATGATAAGTTTGGTAATTATATATGCAATTATACTATATAGAATGTTCTGTGTGTCATCCTCATGGCGATGTAAAAGCCTGACGAATCCTTACAAGGATGAAATGCACAAATTTCTGTTTAGCTTGACAGTCAAATGTAGTTTCAAACTTACTGCGTAGCTTTACTTAAGTATTGGGCACTATTCAAATAAACAGTGGAAATAGATACATAAAATTTATGCATATACACCAAATTTATATATATATATATATATATATATATATATATATATATATATATGTAGAGAGAGAGAGAGAGAGAGAGAGAGAGAGATAGAAAGAGAGAGTAAGAGATATAGAAAGAAAGAGAGAGAGAATAAGAAAAAAAGAGTAGAAAAGACGTTACATGGGTTTATTTGTTTAATGGTCAGATCATAGCGTTTGAACTAAGCGAGAGATGAAAAACGTTTGACACTTGCTGTTGACAAGGGATGAACGGAAAGTGAGAAACGGTGATGCGAGCAGGGAGGGCGGGATAGAAATAAGTTAAAAAAACTCTCATGAGTAATAAACAAATAAGTATCTTTCGATATTTACACGCCAAATCCAACACGCACTGCATTGAACCTTTTATGTCTTATAGTTATTGAAAATGTACAGTTTTATTTCAATAGTTTCAGTTTGTATAACTTTGAAGAAGCCATGTCGGAAAAAGTACTTTTTTATTCGAAACACATACGCTTGTTAGCTCGACTATGGGTATCTTCGCGTATATCTATAAAAGGCTTGTCTGTCTGTCTGTCTGTCTGTCACCATATTTTCGAACTCTTTTTCTTCCGGAATTAAAATCTCAGAACGGCGTTAGGAGCCTCAATTTTTTTCTTTTTAACATAGGAGTCACCATTTATCAAGGCCCGGAGGCCACTCGAGGATAAGGGTTAATGAGTGCACAGCAGTCAATGCGACAATATAGTTATCGCTAGTAGTGTAAATTTGGTAAATTGGATTACTTAAGGTGAACGACTCATCAAGAACTTGTTTGCATTGGACTTGAAGATGACCAGCTTCAGTTAGTCAGCTGGAAAGCAGGCAAAAGGAAGAGAGTTCTACAGCGTGTAGTTCTAAGGAAGAAGACTTTTTAATGGAATCTACATTTAGGTTTAGGCACAGATAAAGAGTAGTGGAAATTATAGATAGTGGTTTCAAATAAACAAGTGTTTCTCGTGAAAGTTTGGCGAAGGGGACCATAGATTGGAGCTCAGTCGAGCACTTGCCATGAAAATAACGATAAAACAGAAACAAGCTCGCAATGTTTCTTCTGGCAGATGACTATTAAAAATCTCATTTCATTTGACTATTGGTAAAAAAAAAGTTCATAAACATTTTTAAACAAAATCTCTTAAAAAAAACTGTTCATAAATATAAAAAAAAAAATTCATAATCATATTTTTCTTAGAAAAGTTATAATTTTGTTAGAAAAGTTCAAATAAAGACTGCTTGAATAAAACTTCTATTTTTATATTTGCTTTTAAAACATAGTACATTATATACATGTTGGTCATTAGTACCTTAAAATTTGTCTGATGTCACTTCTGCCAAATGGCTTTGTAAATACGGGGATGCGGAAGGTGAATTTGACCCCCAATCCTCTTCGAACTCATCTAGTGGAGGTCTGATTAGTGCTTTTACCTCACCAGTCTTTCCATCCTTCTTGTGTGGTGTCAGTTGATGTCGACACTATAATTTGTTGTATGTGGGAGAACTTAATACGTTTTCAGTTTTCTTGATTCCCAGTGGTGTTCCGCTAACTTTGTTTTATTTCGGTTGCAGTTTCTATATGTGCAGGTAACGTTTGTAGCTCATGTGTTTCCGCATTCGAGGGTTTTCCCTAATATTTCAGCAGTTTTCATTATTGTTATCTGTTACATCTTCTCAAACCCCCTCCTCCAACATTCTAATCTTTCCCTTTCTTTTTTCGAAGTATTTTTTGGGTTGTCTCAAAGTGCTACTGCTATTATCGGTGTTATCTTGACTTTCTTCATCTTCTATATCTCTTTCACTTTTCTGCCCAATTCCGTGTATTTGCTTCGCTTCTTCGTCTCCTTGATATTCACCATCTGGCCTCCAGGAACTACGATTTAGCAGGTTTTTTTTTACTTTCTTGTTAATAATTATGATATCCGGTCTTCATGCTTGGATAGGTTGACTGTTTGTACGTCCATTCCCAAGAGTATTTTGTGAATTTCGTTTTCAAGTACTCCAGCCAGTTTGTGCTTGTATCAATTGTTTCATTATTATTATATCTATATCTATATCATATTAATATATATATATATATATATATATATATATATATATATATATATATATTAATATGATAGCGTGTGTGTTCTTTTGTGTGCCACGCTCACACCCGGACCGTTTAATTGTTATGTTCTTCTATTTCTTGTCATAAATAATTTTATCAAGAATTTTCATAGGTTTTGGCTTCAGTTTCGACTATAGCTGGTGGCACTTTATCTATTTATTTTTTTTATAAATAATTTTATCAAAAATTCTTCATAAGTTTTGGTTATGGTTGAAGGAATTCAAGTTATTTATATATATATATATATATATATATATATATATATATATATATATATATATATATATATATATAAATTTTTTCATAAGTTTTATTTCGGTTTCGATTCAAGCTGATACACCAAAGTCATATAGATATATGTTGTTATTTTTGAAATCGCAACTTTATAATATATATAAAAAAATCGATAGAACATTAAATCTATAATAATATATACGAAATCTGCAAGAATTAAAATATCATAATTAAACGTACTTTACGGCCGGGCTTTACTGGCCGTTCGTACTAGCTTAGATAAATACTTTTGCAGTTTTAACAAAATAGCTACAATAATATCAGAGCGTCTCCATTTATACTGAACATCTACAGAATGCCAACATCAATATATTACATATTCATGAGTCCCCTGTGGAATTTCCACAGGTCCCGCTAGTTATTATTATTATTATTATTATTATTATTATTATTATTATTATTATTATTATTATTATTATTATTATTATTTACAGACACTTGCTCTCTGATAACATGCAGGAGAAATATACATAATTTATCGATAATATTATTAACTGGAAAGGACTCAATTTTTGTGAAAATTCTTGTGTATGCTTTAATAAGTGAAATCTGTCATTTTATGCATACAAACACACATACGCACATACACACATACGCGCGCACACACACGTGTATACACATGGAAAAGTATAAGAAAGCTCAATGCAAGACGAACGCATGAAGGTCTTCTAGTGCTTCTTTTATCTTCATATATCTATTTATTTACCAAAAACAAGCACAAATACAAAAATCAATAAATATGGAGCCACTGTTTGAAATAACCAGGATAGTGGAAGTCTTATATATATATATATATATATATATATATATATATATATATATATATATATATATATATATATATATATATATATAAAATTGCATAAAATAAAATACGCATCAAGTGCGCTTGAAATTACAACACAATTTTATGAAAATAAACAAATATTTTACTTGTTTGAAATTTATAATTTAAATATATTTCGGAGTCAAACTCCATCCTTAGTCTTTTGTTTTTTTCTTTCTTCTTCTTCTTTCTTGCCATGTTGTAAAGTTAGAGGAAGAAAAGTCAGTAGTACAGATCCGCGCGTTGTCTCCCAGCAGTTGTATTTTTAAATGTCGGGAACAGTGCATTAACGTCAGGGGAGTAAGTTCCGTTATAGAAACGCTGGTTATTTTCGTAAAATTGCGTTGTAATTTGTCTTTCAAGCGCACTTGATTCCAATTTTATTTTATTCAAATTAAATCAATGTTTTATTATATACATGTGTATAAGATACATTACTGTATATTGTTACTAATTTTTAATGCCGTATCCCGGGGTTCTACTATATTACTGATGAAGTTTATTATCAGAAACTGACTAAATACTGTTTGCTGCTAACTTTGAATCGGGTATTTTTCTGTTTTGCCAATAATTATTAAATGATCGATGCTTTTGTTTTGCTTTTGTTCGTTTATATTTTTCCTCAATTCGCAATTATAACATTTTTGCTGTGAAAGAAAATTAGCTATTAGTAAAGCTATTAACAAAACTCCTCTGCATAAGTATGCAGAATTGTACGGGACGTATTGAAATACTGACGTCATTATTTTAAAAACCATTCTTTATTGAAAAAAATTACTCCCCAAAATCAATAGTTTTTTTTTCAATATTGATGAGAGGCCTCTTAGCAGCTTGTAAAAATTACAAGTTTGGGGCAAAATATCCCTGCATGGTTGTGAATTAGTTCGCTTGTTATGGGTCTTGCTTTCAGTTGTTCTGTAGTGCGCCTCCCAGCTTAGCCGCTAAGGTTATAACTTATGATAAATAATCAAAGGAATAGAGAGAGAAAGTGGATATATAAGCAATTAAGTTTTATATTCCTTATCTCTACCTCCCCTATTTAAGAAAACCTAGCCCCCACTCCTACCAATGTAAATCCTAATTAAAATATTTATTTATTTTTTTAAGAGCTGGGCTTAGTCCTATTTTAAACTAGAAGCAGGGGAGCTTAACCTGCATTTCTTGAACGGTCCTCATTTTCTGTGATTAAAGTGCCATTTGTACCCATTTTTTCACTTTCGCCATTTTTACCGGTGCCATTTTTACCGGTGCCATTTTTACCGGTGCAATTTTACTGGTTCCATCTTTACCTATATTCATGCTCATCAAAACTCAACAATCTACAATTAATAATATTACGTATGAAACCAGTAATAACATTTTTAAGAGCTTAACGTAATACACCTTTATCCTTTGTCGCTAATTCTAGCATAACGAAATTTAAGTTGTTAACGTCTTTCATGGAATAGTGTGAAAACATTCTACAGGCATCTAACTTACTTTACGAACCCGTTTCACATTTACGCTTTGAAATGCTTTGCATTTTCTTCAACTTTTTCGTTTATTTGCGTTTTCAGCCATGATGATTCAACGAAGAATGAAAAACGTTCATGATACATGCAGAAGTTATAGTATTGTTTATCGATTTTAACACAAAAAGATCATTAGAAAAATTGAAAAAAAATCCCAAATAGACTAAGTAAAAAATTTCTGTTAGTTTTATTATATTTTACCCAAATAAAATAATAATACCTAAGTAAACACACAAACACACTGCCACTAGCGTATTAAACGATGCTCATTGTGTAAATAAATTGAGCTTAGGCGTTTGGACAATGTTTGGATATTGTTCATTCAATACTAATCTTAGCAGTAGTCGAATAGCGTAACGGTTAGAAGCGTAAAATTTCAAACCTGTCTTGAGGTAGTTGCTAACAGCGAAACAGTGCTTTATGTGGATGACTATAAATGCTCCCTATGGTGGGTTGAACATATTGGGAAGTGATAAAAAACTGCCACTAGCGTACTAAGCGATGTATAAAGGTGTTACGACATATCAAGGCCCGGAGACAACTCAAGGATAGGTGTTATTGTGTGCATTGTAACCATTGAGACAGATTACGTGTAATTATATTCATTTAGATATGCTACATGATTTATACTTGCGTAATATTTGCGTAAAAAGGTTATAGTAAACACAAACCTTTTCCTATATATAGTTATGCATGCGTATATATATTTATCTAATAAATTTTGTCTACCAAACTCCTCTGTCAGTTTTTAATCTACAGACATGAAAATTAATATATTGGGTATTCGAACCTATGTGAAACTTTATATTTGGGTTTCAGCCGAGAAAATTCGCGGCAAAAGTATAAATATTAAAAAAAAAATGGAATTCATCAGGTGAAAGTCAAACGACGGCATTACGAATATGCATGCGTACCGTAATAGCTATTGCCTCATGTTTTAATTTTTAGCCTTACAGCAAACATGTCTTCATAGGTCAGGCATTAACCTCAAAATAAAAAGTAAATCGTAAGCTAACCGTTTTGGCTTACATTCTCGGTGGCGGCGCACAGGTCATTTTTTAAAACTTCTTAATAAATATGAAATCTGCATTAATCAAACTATTATATTTAATCATATTTTACGATCGGGCAATGCCGGGCGGCCTGCTAGTATATATATATATATATATATATATATATATATATATATATATATATAATGAATAAATGACAAAGTCTATATTCCAAAGTTAATGATGTTGATCATTTCACAGTTTTATTATTTTAATTCAGTTGACATTTGCAATTCTTGACAGTATCTGTTTCGTAGCAAATCATTTGTGATATATATATATATATATATATATATATATATATATATATATATATATATATATATATACATATATGTGTGTGTGTGTATGTAAATATTGAAAAAATATTCATTAAGAATGTTTTAATTAGTTTCTTGGTTTGACAAGGTGCAGCGAACTAAGTATTCTCGCATCCGTTCGATGCACAGTTAGGGATTAATACGCATTAGTCACCACACAATCACATTACTCTATGAGTATGCCATAAATCACTTATCATAAGTCAACATCAACTGTTGTCCGTTTTTAACAGAATAAAACGTCTATTGTTTCTATTATCTTCAAAATATTAAAAATATTCGCAAGTAATTCTAACGTTTTTAAACTCTCAATTACAGGATCTAATGTAAGAAAAAGACTTTAAAATAGTTTAAATCGTAAAAAGTTACAGTTACGGTGAGAAATTCATTTCAATAATAGGTGTTCGACACCGTCACAGGGATGTGTAACGCACACCCATGGACACACATATACACACACCTGCAAATATATACACATGCACTTATTTATATACATCTATACTTATATCACTTCATTTCTCCCACTCTCTATCGGTGCCTAAACCTAAACGGGGATTCCATGAAGTAAGCTTCTTTTCTAGAACTGCCAGCCAGAGAAATAGTTGGCCAAAACGTCGTTAAACAACAACTAATAAAGATTAGAATATTCGTCCGAAATAAATAAATAAATTAATATATACATATGCATACATGCACGCGTGTATATACATACACATTCAAATATATATGACTTCAACGCAAATAATTTTATATAAACATATAACCCTACCAATCGACACACACACACACGTATATATATATATATATATATATATATATATATATATATATATATATATATATATATATATTATTTTTTTACTATGATAATTAAATACCTAAAGACACTAGTGTTTCATCCTTTCGGGAATCTTCAGTGCAGGGTGTCACGATTAACACCAGAAGAACGATTCGAACTCGGCAAAACGAGCGATCTCTGGCTCGATTAGCGAAAACCTAATCCATTCGGCTACCATTAACCGCGTGAATTAACGTTGAATGTAAACATTTTAATTTTAAATGTTTATTACGCCAGTCAGACAGTGATCTAATCGTTATACGATGATCTATGCATGATATATATTTTTGACATCGTCCAAATGCCTAAGCTTGTACTCGCTATTTACACGTCCATTTTCTTTGACGTCGACTTTCTTTCTCTGATCTCATACATATGATCTGGTATATATATATATATATATATATATATATATATATATATATATATATATATATATATATATATATATATATATATATAACTACTTAATTTACTCACATAAAATTAATATACAAAAGTATAGATTTATGCGTAAACTTTCAGTATTTACTTCAAAACTGCTCAATACGTAGGTAGAGCTAGTTAGTAAGTTATAAAATGTATATGGCGATTAAACTACACTGAATATTGCGCGTTTCATCCACTCTAGGATTCTTCAGGCTGAAATAAATTAGAATTATAACTTTATAATCATAGTTTCGAAACTTAATCACTATTAATGATTTTTATGAAATAGCTGTTGCTTATTTATCGATTATTCTATCCTTTAATATATATATATATATATATATATATATATATATATATGTATGTATATATGTATGTATAATTGAATCTCTATAAATACCAACTCATACACACCCACATAACATATGCACAGACATCCATACATATCGATAATAGATGTTATACCATAATTGAAACATAGCATCTACAGCAGTGAAGAAGATGTAAAGAAATTAGCAACAACAGCAGCAGTAGCAGAAAAATGGGCATATGCAAATTAGGAACCGTGCGCGAGAGGAGGAAAGGAAAAAAGGGGGAAAAATTCAACACTTGTTCTGGAGAAACGGACGTGTAAAGATATAGGCGAGAAATGCCCGGCATATGGCCGACGTGAGGTTTAGGAAAGAAAGTCGACGTTAAAGAAAATGGACTTGTAAATAGAGAAAACGAGAATGGGCCAGTTGTGACCGGCATGCGGCGGAGGAAGGAAAAACGGATTCTGGTAAAATAAACATTTGGCAGGGAGAAACTTTTCTGAAAGTAACAGTAATAAATGCTTTTATACAAAAGAGTAAAAAATGTGGGCTCGAAAATTTTTATTTACTTGTTTGTCCATTTATATAAAGGTAGTTTCATTATATACTAAAAACTATACTCCTCCTGTAAGACAGATCCCTTTAGTTCTCCCACTCCCGGTCTCAATTTTTTCTCTCTCACTGCACAATTATTTCACTCCTAATGTAATTATCGCTAGACGTCGCATTCCTATTATGTTACTTAGCAACTGCTCTCCTCTCTTGACGAAAAGGATTACGTTTCGAAATGACATGGTATAAAAAGCCCTTTTTATCCTATACCCCTAATTAATGTATCATCCTTTTGAATAAATAAATAAATAAATAAATAAATCTATATACATCTTATATATATTTTTCTATCGTCATTTTCTTATTTCATTGATACTACACACACACACACACACACACACACACACACACATGTACACACACACACATATATATTAATATATATATATGTATATATTAATATATATATATATATATGAATGTGTGTGTGAGTATGTGTTATAAAGAAAAAGAAATTGAAAATCATTTATAAACTTATCAACTTTCGAGTTGATTGAAATAATTGAATTATCCACGATACGTTGATAAATACATTAATATTTTAATGAATGTACTCTGATGATGATGATGTTACATTATGTGGGGATCAATAAAGCGTCTTCTGTGTAATGTGTATGTGGCGGCACCAAAAAGCTTACGTTATGTTGTGTGTAAACATATGTTCTATAACGACGTACATGTTGAATAGTGGGGTTTCTGTATATTCATGTACGTGTAAATGCATATACATCGTATCATTTAGTTGATCGTCTAGTGTATATATTTTAACATTTATGTAACAGTTCTAACAGGAAACCATTGACGTGGACACATCGAAACAGTTGTAGACAAGCAGTTCTTTTTAACAGCTGTAAATAACAAAAAAATACCTGAATTTTTTACGAACATTTATTTCATGATTTCGGCCGACGTCTTCAAAGATTACAGCGTTTTTACATCTTGGCTGCCTGAAATGACGCCGCTCACTGCGTCATGGAGACCAACTCCTCATTTTGAGACGTTTGTTCTCTCTGATGTCCAGCTAACGACTGCCTAGAATCTCCCCAAATCTACATTTCATCACGTGTCTCATTACGTGTCTCAGACCAACAGCTGATGTTATGCAACCCAAAAGTCATATTTACATCTATTTTCTATTTTCACATTCCTTTTGCGATATTATTATATTATATGTCAATATGGCCCTGCTGTTAACCCAAAGGGTCACAATATTACATTTGCACTTGTGCCCCTCGACGAACATATTCCCGACAAACCTGCTTAGCAACAGAATCTCACCTTTTCACTGTTGAGGTCTCTAGATGCCAGAAAGCTTATTACTTTAATAGTTTCTCTCCTCGAACAACCAGACTTTGGAATTCCCTTTCTGCTACCTGATACAAAAAGGTATATCGAAATTTCCTTAATCCCCGGTATTTCAATGAAATGTGTTCTTCTCATCAGAGGAAAGATATTAGCAAATGAATATTGTAGTGACGCTATGAATTTGCTGCTACTGGCATTAATTGAATAAGCATTACATGAAAACTAGTCATAAATGCAAGTGTATTGGCGTGGCTCAGAGGCTAAGGAATAAAGGTGGAGATGTGTATGTTTTGGTTTCAATTCTAGCTGATTGCACCCAAGTTATATATATATATATATATATATATATATATATATATGGAGGTCACCACTTATCAAGGCGCGGAAGCCACTCGGTGATAAGGGTTATTGCGTGTACAGTAGTCAATGGGATAGTATCGTAGTAATCGTTAGTATTGGAGGTTTGATAAAGTGTCTTACTTAAGGGGGCGGTTCATCAGGTATTGTTTTATGTTGGATTTGAAGACATCCAAGTTGTAGTCAAGTGGGAAACAGGCAAACGGAAAAGAGTTCCACAGGCGTGCACTTCAAAGAAAGAAGCTTTGTTCATGGAACCTACGTTTTGATTTAGGCAAGATAAAGAGTGGGAAAATTATTGACAGTGGTTTCAGCTAGACGGGTGTTTATCGTGAAAGATTGGCGAGGGGGGACCAGAGATTTTAGCTCGGACAAGCACTTGCCATGGAAATAACGATAAACCAAAGACAGGCTCGCAACGTCTCTTCTGTGGGAGAGAGGTTGCAGGGAAGAGAAAAGGGAATCCCCCACTAAGCCACGTAGTCTATTTTGTACTCTGTCAAGGCAGGATAGGTTGTTTTTAGCAGCTCCTGCCCAGGTGTGGTAGCAGTACTCCATTCTTGGACGTACTTGGCTTTTATACAGATAGAGAATTGCATCAGTAGTGATATATCTTCTGGAGCGGTAGAAGGATCCCACTATTTTCTCAGCGACCTTGGCAACAGACTTGATGTATGTGTTCCACTTCAGATCAGGAGTAAAGGTCAAACCCAGAAGCTCGTTAAAACACGGAGCCTCCTCAAGACGAAAGCCATCCATTTCAATTGATGCCAGATGGGGATCAGTGCGTTTTATATATTGTTTTCATCTCACTATTATATATTAAGTTTAATATATGAATCGATCAAGAATTGTCTCTATAATAAGAAATACATAATTTGTATGAATTAAGATATTAAAAGTTACGACTTGGCGACGCTGGGCGGCCTGCTAGTATACATATAAACTTTTAGTTTATACTTTTTCACTCTTTAAACATCATATGTGTTACTTTACTGCCATCGTATATATGAATGCGTGCGTATGTATGCATATATATATATATATATATATATATATATATATATATATATATTGAACATTTCCCTTCATTATAATTTTCTTTTATTGATCAATGGCGTGTGGGTGTAGATGTACTTATTAACCATGGCACTATTGTTTCAGGTGACGTCGAATCAATCAATCCCACCCACTCCACCTACATTGCATGAATTCAATGCATTTTTACGAGATGTTTTTTTTTTCTTCCTCATCAATATTGTACTCATATAAAATCTGAACGTATACAACACAACGAACCGATTGTTTGAGTTTGATCGTTGGTGCTTATTTTTTTTTTTTTTTTTAATTTTTTTTCTATCTTTTTCTTTTTTTCTTGTTTCTTTTCATTTGTAAGCCTTTTCTTTGGTTCTTTCTTTTCTTATTATATTTTTTCTTTCCTTTTTCTCTCTTGTTTATTTATTTGTTCTTTGTGATTGTGTTGTTTCGGTTATCTTGATTACTTGTCATGCCTACGGTTTAAAAATGATTGAAATAACAAGGAAACCGTATTCAACTCACTAGACTTTCACACCTTCCCTACATCCTGGAAGAAAGAGACCATGTTGAAAATCGTCATTTGTAGATAAGCAGTAGCGCGGGGAAGTGATAAATTATGGGAAGAAGAAGCTACTACAGAACCGAAAGGGAGAGAGAGAGAGACCTATTGATAAGTAGCGTTTAATGCATTTGGTGAAGTACGAAGATTATATTAGGAGCTCTATGATGAGTCTTTAAAAGCATGAACAAATTAGATTAAAAGAAATTGGAATCAAAGGGGAGACTGAGACTCTACAAAAACAACTGAAATCGTAAGAAAAATCTTCGGATGCGACAACTAACGCATGAACACAAACAACACAGAAGAAAACTGCAACAAAAATAAAACACCCCTAGTCAACTGAGACTGCAAGACATCTTATCTGTTATATATATATATATATATATATATATATATATATATATATATATATATATTATAAATAAACAAAACAGGATAAATATATACAAAAAAGCGAGCCTCAGTCTCAGCTGATTCCACACAAAATAGCTGTGAAGGGTCATGGAGGATCGGAAATACCGAGCAGAGAGAGCATCAATAAGACCTCCACTGAAAGAGTACAAAGAAAACTGAACGTTTATTGCCACCTACTTCACGGCGGAGACCAATGGTCACTGTCAACGATAAATCAATGGTAAATGCCTGTTGCGATAACGCAACGTCATTTGCAAAAGTTATTGAAAGAGGTAAAGTACAAGGGAAATGTGGGAAGAGTTCTTGTCACCCATACTCCAAAGAAAATCACCGGTGATTATCAGGGAGTAATCTCTGATGATGACTAGTATAAGGAAGGATTACACGCCTATTGTTTTAAAAAATTCACAAGACTACATGGAAGACTAATTCAGAGCATGAAAAGATGTATCCAAGAAGCATAAGTACCAGCAAAGGTTAAACTACTTTAGTGCAAAAAAACAAAACAAAAACAAAAATACAAAAAACACAGTAAAAGAAATCATCCTGAGCAAGTACAGGCCTTTTACATGATGTGAAAAATATTAACAGGACAGCTGAGGAAACAAATTTATCATTCCCTCCATAATCGCGGACTAATTTCCGAGGAACAGAAAGGATGTCAAAAAAGAATAAGAGGAACAATGACCTATTATACGTGGACCAAAGGGTTCGTAAAGAAGGTAAAACGCAGAAAAATAACATAGCCATGGCATGGATCGACTACAAGAAAGCATATGACAGAATCCCGCAAGTATAGATAATTGAAAGTACCAAGTAATTATCAATTTAATAGAAAATGCAATGAAAACATGATCACTTGAACTAACATCTGATGGACAATACATAATAGAGATTAAAATACAAAGAGGTATCTTATAAGAAGATTCCCTGTCAGCACTACTATTCATCATAGTCATGATACCCCTTAACAAAATACTAAAAAAATTCCAAGCCGGATGAAAGAATGACCCACCTAATGTACATGGATAACCTGAAGTTTTTTGCAAAAATCAAGAAAGAACTAGAGACGCTAATAAACACAAAGAGAATCTTCAATCAGACTATCCGAATGGAAAAGTGTACGCTCCTGATTATGAGAAGGGGAACTCTGGAAGCAACGGACGGTATAATATTTCCCAAGGAAACGGATATGAGGGCAATAAGTAAACATCATAGCTAAAAATATTTGGGCGTCAAAACAACAGAAATGATAGAGAAAATTGACAAGTCATACCTCAGAAGAACAAGAAAAATACTCGAAACGAAGCTATATAGTAGAAACCTAATTAAAGGCATAAACACATAAGCAATGTCACTAGTAAGGTACTCTGGACAATTTATAGGTTAGACCAAAGAAGAACTCAGACATGACGACTAAAAGACAAGCAAACTAATGACTATGCACAATGCATTACATCTAAAGAATGTATTGACCGTATATGTGAAAGGGAAAGACGGAGGAAAGGGGCCGGTGTGCACAGAAGACTGCATAAATGACACAAGAAAAAAAATTAGAAAGACACATAATTCAGAACACCGAAAAAATAATTACTGCGACAAAGGACACTAAAAAAAACAACAACAAAAAGAAAACAAACAAAACAGAAACATAAGAAACAAGGGATAAGATGAGAAAAGAAAAATGGGAAGAGAAACAACTACATGGACAATTTATAAGGATGACAAAAGATAAGACTAACGAAAACACTTGGACATGGGTACAAAAAGGAAACCTACACAGAGAAACTGAATCCCTAACAACAGCCGCACAATTAACCACAGGAAGGTCAAGGAGGATGGAAAGACCGAGGAGAGAAAGCATTAGCCAGACCTCCGTTGGATGAGTGCAAATAGGACTGGGATATTGGGGAGGCTTTTTGCCGCCCAAATTCTAGTGAAGACCAATAGTCGCTGAAAATGAGAAATCAATGGTAAGTGGCTGGTACGATCACGCAAATCCATCTACAGTGGTTATCAAAATCGGTGGAGAGTATTGGAAATCTGAGGAGACTTGTTGTCACTAAGACTCCAGAGAACATTACAAGTTGTTCTCAAAGAAATGGCCTGTGTGACTACTCTTAGTGAGTAAATAAATAAATAGCGGAACCTGCGGAAATTTCACAGGGGGCTGATTCATATTTAATATATTGATGTTGGCATTCTGTAGATATTCAGTGTAAATGGAGACGCTCTGATATTATTGTAGCTATTTTGTTAAAACTGTAAAAGTATTCATCCAAGCTAGCAGGGACGCCTGGCGTAGCCAGGTAGTAAAAAACAAAAAACAAACAAAAAAAAAACGCTTAAATATGATATTTTAATTCTTGTAGATTTCGTATATATTATTATAGAGCGAATGTTCTATCGATTTTTATATATTATAAAATTGCGATTTAAAAAAAAAAGATATTTGTATGACTTTGATTCATCAGCTTGAATCAAAACTGAATCTGAAACCAAGACTTACGAAGAATGCTTGATAAAATAATTTAAAAATATAGATTATTGGAGTGCCATTAGCTATAATCGAAACCGAAACCAAAACTTATGAGGAATTCTTGGCAAAATGATTTATAAAAAACAATAGACAACTTACATGCCATCAGCTATAATCGAAACCGAAACCAAAATTGTGAAGAATTCTTAGTTAAATTAATTATAACAAATTAAATTAATGAGCGCTATCAGCTATAAACCGAAACCAAAACTTATGAAAAATTCCTGATAAAATTATTTATTACAAGAAATGGAAGTACATAACAATTAAATGACCCGGATGTCAGCGTGACACAGAAAATAACACACACGCTATCGTATTAATATATATATATATATATATATATATATATATATATATATATATATGACGACAGCGACGACGACGACGACGACAACAACAACAACAACAGCAGCAACAACAACATAACAATAATAATAATAATAATAATAATAATAGTAATAATAATAATAATAATAATAATAATAATAATAATAATAATAATAATAATAATAATAATAACAAGGAACAGAGAATGAAACTAATAAGGAAACCCGGAAGACAATCTTACGAAAAATGTTCAACTGGAGAACACCAGGTCATGACAGAATTGGTTTAAGACATTCACAACACTTCACGAAAGGCTTGTTCAGCAACTGAAAAGATGTATCCACTAAGCACAGAATGGATGACCAAAGGTAGAACCACATTGGTGCAAAAAGATACAGAAAAGCGACCATCCCCAGCAACTACAGACATATCACCTGCTTACCTACAATGTCGAAAATACTTACTGCACAACTGAGAGAACAGATTTATCAATCGCATCATAACTGCGGACTAATTCCAGATGAACAGAAAGGATGGCTGAAAAAGAAAAAAGAGAAACACATGACGTATTAAACATAGACCAAAACATTCTGAAGGAGGTCAAAAGTAAGGAAAAAGAACCTAGCCATGGAATGGATAGACTACTAGAAAGCATATGATAGAATACCGCAAACATGGATAATAGAATGCTGAGAATGTACAAAATACCAAATATAACCAATCTGATAGAAAATGCAATGAAAAAATGGAGACTTGAACTGACAGCTGATGGACAATACATAACTGAAATCAAAATACAAAGAGGGATCTTCCAAGGTGAACACCATTACTGTTCGTTATAGCCATGATGTCCACGAACAGCATCATAAGAAAATACTAAGCCGAATACGAGTTCACTAACACAAGAAACAATGAACCATCCAATGTACATGAATGATCTGAAACTGTTTGCAAAAACAGAGATAGAACTAGAAACACTAATAGACACGGCCAGAATCTTCAGCCAGGATATCCAAATGGAATTCGGTATGGAAAAGTGCGCACTGCTGACCACGAGGAGAGGAAAAGTAGAAGCAACAGAAGACATAGTACTGCCCAATCAAATATAAATGAGGGCACTAGGTGTACATGATAGCGACAAATACCTGAGAGTGCCGGAAGCAGACACGATGAAAGCAACGGAAATGAAAGAGAAAATATGAAAGGAATACCCCAGACTAACAAGAAAACTCCTCAAAACTAAACAAAACAGTCGAAACCCAATTAAAGGAATAAACACATGGGCAGTGTCACTAGTAAGATACTTTGAGCCGTTTATAAGTTGGACCGAAAAAGAACGAAGGAATCTTGGCCAGAAGACTAGAAAACTCATAACGCTGCAAAATGCACTACACTCAAAAGACGATATCGACCGACTATATGTGGAAAGGAAAGACGAAGGAAGAGGGCTGGTCTGTATAGAAGACTGGTAATAACACAAAAAAGGGATAGAAAAATACATAATGCAAAACAATAATTACTGCTTCACTTGCTCACACTACTGCGTCTATATTTGCTCTCTATCGCACCCATAACAGCGGAGTTACTCTCTTTAAGAGCATATCTGAGAAAATTAATCACATCCTGTCTGCCCATCCTTCACCTAACATTCACCCTTGTGGAGACTTCAATGTTCACAATGTGGAATAGTTAGCCCACTCAAACAATACAGATGATGAGGGGAGGTTCTGTCACGATTTCTTAATTGCTTATGACTTAGAAGTAAGTAAGACACTTTATCAAATCTCCAGTACTAACGATTATTACGATACTATCCCATTCATTGCTGTACACGCAATAACCTTTATCCCCGAATGGCTTCCGGGCCTTGATAAGTGGTGAGTACCATGTAATACAATGTAATATATATATATATATATATATATATATATATATAGATATATATATATATATAGTAATTTATAAAATATATATGGCGACTAAGCTACACTGAATATTCTGCGTTCCATCCACTGTAGGATTCGTCAGGCTTATGCGCATAAGCCTGACGAATCCTACAGTGGATGAAACGCAGAATATTCAGTGTAGCTTAGTCGCCATATATATTTTATAAATTACTAACTAGCTCTACCTACGTATTGAGCACTTTTGAAGTAAATACTTAAAGTTTACGCATAAATCTATACTTTCGTATATTAATTTTATGTGAGTAAATGAAGTAGTTATATATATATATATATATATATATATATATATTTATATATACCGTACTTTTGGCTAATTGCACCAAATCCGGGGGTAATTGCGCCAACTAAAAAAATGTGCTCATTATATTCGTGATTGCCAAAAGAGCACTTTTAGCTAGATTGTCCAATTACCCCGGATTTTGGCGCAATTACCCCAAAGTACGACACACACACACACACACACACACACACACACACACACACACACATATATATATATATATAAACAGAGGTCTACTTGTTCTTTTATATACAAGTATTGACGGGAAGTTCTTTCACTGCGTTCTTTGATGATCAATTATGAATGATGGCCGAAATGAAGTGGCAATTATAATTAACGTCAACGAACAACTGTGTGGCTCGGCTTTGTTAATTCAGACATTTCGACGTTGGTAGCGGATATTCATTAATATTTGTGAATTCAAAGAATTCCTGTGCTTCATAAATGGAAACTAAAAATGCCTCGGAAGCTAATTAGGTTTTAAGAAGAATCTATGAATGGAACGTGTGAAAAAGTCAATACACTTCCGAAAAGAATAAATAGGAGACACAATATGAATGTATATCTATAAGCATGATATATATATATATATATATATATATATATATATATATATATATATATATATATATATATATATAGTGTTATAATGGAATAATTCCAGGAGGAAATCCGGGTATGAGAGCTCAATGTGGTAGACAGAGCAATAAGATAAAAATATAACACGGAAATTACATAATTGTCGATGCAATAATTTATTTCAACCTTATGGTATTTTACAAGCATCTAAACTAGACAATTACACTTTTGATACTGAAATAAAGAAAGAAAAAGAATCGGGCCCCGACCGTCAAAAACCAGAGGGGGTGGTAGTAGCAATCCACTTACTACATTTTATAGAGAGAGTGGGAATTAAGTTAGTATGGGAGGGATTAAAAAAAACAACAACGACAAGAACATTATGACACTTAAACGGCTGTCCGGTAGCCCGACGTACCAACAGACACACACACACACACACATACACACACACACGCCCCTAAATATGCACGTTCTTACATGTAAATGACTTGACACGCGTTTAATAACCTAGGAAGAAGAGGGAGAAATATACCGATATAGAGAGAAGGAAATAAACTGCGCGTAAGGGAAAGAGAAGAAGAAAGAAAAAAGAAGAAAGAAGGAAGAGAGTGACCATCCGCTGCCTGTCATATGGTTTAATTAGTCTAGAATCTCTGAGAAAGAGAAGGGAAAGAAAATGAAGATTATACGCGCGTCATAGAGTTAATTGAGTCATGGAAAATAAGTCTATTAAAAGATATATAAAAAAAATTTATATACAAAGTTTTAAAACTATCTGTATGTTTTCATGTTAAAATTAGTTTGAAATAAATATTATCTTATAATACATTTAAATTTTCTATATTGTATTTGTAATATATTACTATGAATTCAAAAAATTGAGTCTTATGTAGTTAATATTTTATATATTTTTATGTAATTAATTTTATTGGTGATTATAGCAGTCGTTGTCATTTTGCTCACTAATATTTCACTTCCTAATTGATTAAGATGCAGAAAATTGCATTATTAGTCGCCCCTAATTCCATATGACGTATTTAGTTTCGGTTAATATATACTTTTATTCATTCCGTACACAAAAGTACTTTCATGCACACATAAAGAAATAAATAAATAAAATAGTTATTATTTTAAAGTTTTGTGTTAATTTATATTAAATCTAATAATGTCTAGTGGTAGTATTTGATCTTTTGACTTATATCAGTTTAATAACTAATGTATTATCTGTAGAGAATTTTTTTTTCTTAATGCTATCTCATTTATTTATAAGTAATTTGGATAAACAGGTACTTCGGAATACGTACACCCAACTTAAATTTCGGACAACAAATATCATCAAGTCGTTATTATCGAGTATATACTGGACAGCACCATAATTGCCAGTGGGGTGGGAGGGTTTATCGTAAATAATCTAGTGGTATTAAATTCGGTCTCTTTACCGTTATAGAATTATCTGTTCTAAAATATATAAAACAAGTCCTAATACACAACAAATTCCCAAAATTTCTATTGTTTATAAACGAATTAACTAACTATTAGCAACTTAAATAAAGCTGCTCATATGCAACAAGAAAATAATCCTCAACCTATTAACATATTTTAGCAACCAGCTACATAAAAGCTAAAAAACCGTTGAAAATATTCTAAAAAATATAATTCACAGATACGTATCTCTTAACAATAATAAAAATATCAAGATTATCATCTATTATACAAAGTTACAAACGACTACGCTCGTAACCAACAACAACACTTCGCAGACAAATAACTTGCTAGAAAAAAACAATATAATTTGACAGAATTTATCTCAAACACTGCTGACTATATTTGCCACACTACCAACACGTTGTCACGAGGACTTACCCTTCTCCTCTCCGACGCCAGCTCAATGTCACAGCACTAAAAAAATACATGGCTTCCATCATTCCGAATTCCGAAGAATCATGGTCGGAAATACCAAGGTGCTACACAGCGATACTAATATAAAGAGACTAAAAATACCGGAAGCATTATGCATAAAAGCGAAATAACCTCAAATAAATAATATAAATTATAAATACAGTCGGAACATTTTAAAATGTATAGGTTCGTCAATTCTAAATAATATGTATATAAACATGTAAATTAATTGAACACGAGGTAAATATTAATATTAAACTCCTCTGTTTAATATTAATATTAAACTCCCCCCCCATTTAAGTAACCATCCCCAACACGTCACCATGACAAAATATATAAATTTTAACACATGAAATACCAAACGTAATTAAAAAAAAATGTTATTTTAAGAACCTAAATGACATAATCTGCCTGAGGATAATCGAAATTTTCCAGTCGAAAGCGCTCGCTATGTAAAAACAAACATATGGATCAAATTATACAACTTTGAGAAAAATATAAAAAGAAAATTCAGAGATTGGGAAAGGTAAAAAAGAAAATAATGAAACAAAAAAATCAGTGCTTTTTTATAACACTTGCTTCAACACGAACATGCTAAACACACACACACACACACACACACACACACACACACACACACACACACACATATATAAAGTTATATATATATATATATATATATAAATCTTTTTATTTGTTTTTGTTAGCGATGCTTTTTGAATGAATTCAATTATTTTAGGAAACTGCATTTTTACCTAAATGCGAGTTGGGAATAATTTTCTCTTTGACTAATTTGGTACTCCCTAAGTTATATATATATATATATATATATATATATATATATGTTTGGAGGTACAGAATTTATATATAGTTTTAAATAAAATAGGCGGAAGTTTCTCAAGAGCTCTTTCGATTATCATCTCATCAGGAGAAAATCGATAGCGTAAAAAATAATATTATGTCAAAACTTCCAAACAGATTCGCAGAAGTATTTACGACTGCTTTTATTCTGTGTCCTTGCGTTTGGTATATACTACGAGACTTGCTTTTCCTTCTTTTCGCAAGTATAGTTTGCCTTACATCCAAAATAGCAATATTGTGTATTAATTCAAATGCCAGTGTGATGCTGGTTATGTTGGGCAAACATCCTTGTATCTTTTAACTCGTATAAACTAGCATGTGCCATCGAAGATCAGACAAGGGAGGATGGGGTCTGGTAGTCTCCTTCCTTCTGCAGCCTTGGACTCTACTATCGGCCAGCATTTGGTTGACAACCCGTGCTGTGCCGATATATATAAAATAGAATGGTTCGAGGTGCTACAAAAAGAAATATAAAACGCATTGTTTCTTTTTGGGTAACTTTGAATCTTTTCTCCCGTTTTTTTCCCCTCGTTGTGCCAATATTTTAATTGTTTTTAAAGGTTAATGAACTTAATTTTAGTTGTCCCCGTACTTTTGGCACATTCAATAGTTCCCCATTAGAACTCTTTAAAGTTTTGACATAATATTATTTTTAAAGCTATCGATTTTCTCCTGATGAGATGATAGCCGAAAGAGCTCTTGAGAAACTTCTGCCTATTTTATTTAAAACCATATATATATATATATGAATAAATTTATACTAGCAAAAGTTCACTGGGTTCAAAAACAGCCTATAGAAAATGGACTCTGATTTATGAAAGTATGATAGGTTATGAAAAGAAAGGGTTATAAAGAGATAGTTTCGAATTTGAGGTATCAAAACCAAAGCAAAATATGATGAAAGTAAAAATAAAATATATAAACCCCATAATTTATTATACCATACCTGTCCACACTGAAACACTTATCACAATATAAAAAAACCTTGTTAAACTTTGTGACATATTTCCATTCTATGGAGGTCAGGCACGAACGAATATCCCATAATTTTATCATACCATATTTCTTAAAACTGAAACATAATTATCAAATATACTTACGCAGATAGATATGAAAAGTCTTTATTAAAGTTTGTGCATATTTCCATTCTAGAGAGGCCAGGCGCGAACGCAGACCCCACAATTTTATTATACCATCCCTAGTTAAGTTAAAACATACTTATCAAAGTATTCTTATATACATCTATATCAAAACACTTGTAAACGTTTTTTTTTATTTTAAATTTTTTTTATTTCCATACTTTGTGGACCAGGCGCGAACCAAGACCCCACAATTTTAATGAACCACCGTTCTGCCAGATCAAACATACCAATTCCTGTGTCTCGATACATCTATCATTATATGTAATCAGTTTTTTTAAAACATAGTCAACCATATAGGAGTCTATTCGCGACCACACACACACACACACACACACACACACACACACACACACACACACACATTCAGTTTTATATTATAGATTAATTGATGAACTAAGTTCAAGTGTAATGATAATGAACGAATAAAGAACTATATATTTTAAAAGTATTTAAATGTTTAAATAAACTTACATAAACATTAAAAGGAGTCTAAACGGATCGATTAACATTTCAACATTTCCATGTTGGCATCAGGACTCCCAGATGAATCTCGATGTCAAAAAGAAATCTGACTTCGAAATTATATATATATATATATATATATATATATATATATTTGCATGTATTGAATTATTTTGAAATGACAGGGAAAATACACACACACACAGACATTCAGTTTTATATATATATATATATATATATATATATATATATATATATATATATATATATATGTAAAACTGAATGTCTGTGTGTGTGTGTATTTTCCCTGTCATTTAAAAATAATTCAATACACTCTCCCCAACCATTCGTTTTATTGCAATTCCATCGCTCTAAAGTTGCAACTATAGTATATCAGAGATCTGCTTCTTAAAATAAAAAAATAGGCTTCACTCTTGTATATTGTTATGCATAAGCATTTTTATATAAAAACATGTCTAGCGAAGTTTTCTAATTACTTATTTCGTTTTTTAAGAATAAGAAAATTCAATAAGCGACAGACTTAAAGCAATAAGAAAAAAATGGTGGACAGCATTACAATTCTTTAATACTTTCTGAATATATAAAACTTTAGTAAATGACTAGAAAATGAAATTCTTAAAATATGTTTGAGAAAAAAGTCATTTCTATTGAACGACATTACGAAATATTATGCATACATTTCTGATAGTTTTCTTATTAAAACTTTAAAATTTTGCATAATTTTCGATATGTTACCAAAATTGATAGTCATTCAAACTCTACCATTTATAGCTTATTGAATATTAGCAATGAGACCCGACGTTGTCCGGGACTGAGTGAGGATCAAAGAATGTTTCACCTTCCCATATTTTATTGTCATCGAAATCGGTGAAATAGCCCACTTTCAATCCTCTCCGCAGTGACTTAGTCCACAATACATTATAGTCTATATTGCACTGTGGAGAACCTGTTTATTTAAAAATCCCTTGGATTGGTGACCCTGGTCAGTGTTTGGGTAGACTTGTTATCAAGTCTGTATCAAATTGTCTCCCATCTGTTGCTCTTCGCTTGGTTTGTCGTGTTAAATCTGCATTTCCTTCAGTTGTGAAGGATGGTTTACCCTACATCACAAATAGTAATGCGATTTATCAATTCAACTGTCAGTGTGCTGCTATCTATGTAGGTTGAACCAGTTTAAATTTACAGACAAGAATAAACCAACATGTTCCAGCAAGCATCAGACTAGGTAAGTCTCGTCCCCCGTAGTCCACCTTGAAATCTGCTATTGGTCAGCACCTCACTGAAAATCCAGCGTGTGCCAATACATATAAAATGGAGTGGTTAAGGATTTTTCCCCGGGGTGACTCTTCGAATCACCTGATGATTCTAGAGTCAGTCTCTATCCGTTCACGCAGGCCCTTTCTCTGTCGACAGAAGGAATTCGTAAAATCTTTGGACTTATTTGGAGATATATTTTAAATTTAAACTTCCCCACATATCCCAATTTGTATATATATTTTATACAATTGTATATATTCTACAACGTATAATTTACTCGTAATTTTTTTACTCGTAATCCCATTCGCCCTTCATTTTATTATATATATATATATATATATATATATATATATATATATATATATATATATATATATATATATTCCATTTCATGCATTCGTTATAATTTTATAAGTAATCACCACTTAAGTCTTCGCTCTTGCGTGACATTTGCTTTACACTTGATAGAAATTTAACGATTGACTCCTGATGAGCTTGTTGATGAAGGGGCTCCTAGAGCCTTCCAGACCTTATTTAAAGCGCTATATCTATAAAAGTGAACGTGTCTGTGTGTGTCTGTCTGTTTATATTTCCCTACACAATATCTCTGTCAATTTTCAGTCTACAGACTCGAAATTTGACATCGAGAGTACTGAGATTTGGGAAAATCTTTGTAATCGGTTTTCGACCAGAAATTTAACTGTTAAGGGATAAAAATTCAACGATTCGACTTTTGAGAACTCTACCAAACTCCTCCGTCAATTTTGTGTATAAAAAATTAAAATTTTAGATATAGGTTCCTTGGACATGGATCTACTTTAATAACTTGATTTGAACCAAAAACAATAAATGTTTAGGGGTCATAATAGGAGTCAAAGTTAAGAAACTTTGACTACTGCGGTCTCTACCAAATTACTCGGACAATTTCTGGTCTAAACATTTGAAATTTGACATAAAGTGTATTCAGAGATACGGCAAGCTTTTTAATCGGTTTGAGTCGAAAATTTGAGCTTCCAATATATAAATGTATGTATGTCTGTTTGCATGTCTGCCTAAAACTTTCAATAGAGGCGACACATTTTCACAAGATCAGTATCGTTTTTAAGCTCGACCTTTTAGACGACAAATATCGAAAAATTGGTTAAAAAAATTAATTTCTTCACCTTCAACTGGGCACATTTCTACAGGGAGGCGTCGCTTTTTTCGCCGATATTGTCGAAAGTCACCCCCTCTTTTCGATTGTCTAGTCTTAATTTAAACCTACGTCACTTCCGGTTTTGCAGTGGTCGTAACAGCAAAGACGTCACGTTTTCTCCCATTCTTTTCGGTACGGGTTCGAGCCTTCCTTCCTACTATTACTGTTTTTTGCTCATCATTCACCTCCAAACACGCGGGCACTGCCGGGCTGAAATACTAGTAGGAATAAAAATTAATAAATACCATAAAAAATTAAATTAAAAGCTAGTCTTAGACATATTGTGTACATCCGTCTAGTTTTATATAGCAGCTTACATCTTTCCAAAATAAAGCTATTTTCGTAATCGCTTTCAACCATAAACCATGGTTGTATGAGACAAGGTATGAAGCCATTGGTGTAAGGAGCTAACAAGAACGAAATATGATTATTGTAAAGACATGACATGTCTATTGACCTTACTCTTGAAAAAAAAACAAGACTGCATGTAGAAAGAAAACAGTGAACAGGAAGAGAGTTCCTCACCACCGCAGTCCTTAGAAAGACGTTACTGGAATAAAAAAAAGCTGTATTGCAATGAGGTATTAACAAAATGAGTTGATGGAGACTCTAGACCAACAAATAAAACGAGCTGGAACTAAGGAAGCAAGGAATATATCAATTAATTCTGAGGAACACATGCTCTAATAGCATTAGTAGAAGAGACTGAGACTAGCAACATCACTTCTATAAGGGAGAGTTCTCAGGGCCAATCAAGTTACAGATACGTTTCTAAAATTTATCAAGAACCAGCCTAAATAGGAGAACAGTACTTCATAATAGTCTGATAGTAGAGAAAAAGAAAAACTTTGTATGTGAATCATAGAGAGAACCGAGTTTACCAGAGGCAGAAAAGGCAATAGATAAAATTTGATGAGAAAAAAAAACAAAAAAAAACAAGAAGTTTTAGAGTTTTTTTTTCAATAGAGCCACAGTCATTGTTGAAATGACTTGTCTCCTGTTGACTTAGATATATCACTTGTCTAATGTAAGCTTTGCATTCTCCCTTTAAGAAAGGGCTAGTTTATTGATAATTGTCTGAAACGAATCTCTCAGGTAATGCCGCAGAGACTACCCAAGCATGAGTTGCAATCCAGCATGCTTTTTCTCTACTTTTCTGGCTTTTTAAATCCCATTTCCCGACCCTTGCGTCACATTATCTCGCTGTGGAGGAAATTATAAAGATAAAAACAAACAGCCGCCGATTAGCGACATCATTATCAACTTTCGAGATCAAGGTTAAATACTATGTTTAGGGCGAGATTAACTCTCGTCCGCCCGACTGGTCGACATAATCAGTTTTAGATATGCCACGTCTTCATCTAAAAATTCTACAGAGATAAAATTCCTGTCTACGTAATAGATGTATATTTAAATAGATAGAATATACTGACGTTTCCGTTTTCCTGCCTGTTGGATGCGTCTGTGTGCATGGAGACAATTTATAATCAGTTTATTCCTGTTTTATTTTGAGATAACAGAAATCGGAAGAAGTAATAATAATGAGGCTAAGGTATCAGATGAGAATGAAGTTATCATCCATTATTATGTAGAATAAAAACTGGTAATAATATATATATATATATATATATATATATATATATATATATAATACAATATAATAATTATAATGTCTATATTTTTACTCCTGTAAAATTGTTTTTTTTTGTGTATTCATATTCATATTAAAAAAACTTTTTTCTATTTATGTAAAAAGAAAGGACAACTTTGTTATGTATAGTTCGTGGAACTGCATTCATCTGCAAAAGATCTAGCTAATTTGCATATCCTTTTAAACATTCATTTAAATTGATTCCCTATTAGTTTTTTTTCGGTTTTCTTATGGGATGATCATCTTTGGTAACTATCACGTGTAATTATATTCATGCAGGTATTTTACATGATTTATACTTGCGTAAAAATATTTTATGATTACAAGAATGGAGTTAAACGTAAGTAATTGTTAAAACTTAAAATCTTATTAATTAGAGAGTAGGGGAAAATATACAAGCATATAAATTTAAATATAATTTTTAAGTTTACAAGTATTTGCAAAATTTATTTATCATATTAATTAAATTTATATTATAAATATAAAAATTAAACTCAGATAGAATTTTTTTTTGCATTTAAATTTTCCAGGAATAATAATAAAATAATAGTAAAATAAAATGATAATAAAATAATGATAAATAATAATAATAATAATAATAATAATAATAATAATAATAATAATAATAATAACATCAATAATAATTGTAATATTAATTTAAAAAATTGAGATAATATAAAATAATAATTAATAATAATAATCATAAGCAATAATAATAATATAAATATAATAATTATAATAATGATAACAGTGGTATCATCAATAAAGGTAAACATAAAATAAAAATAAAATAAAAATAAGAATAGTTAATAATAAACTACTAAAGTACTAAAATAAAAAAAATGGATAAAATTGAAAAATAATACAAATAATGTAAAATAGAAAATACAAAAATAAAATAAAGTAAAAATAAAATATAGAGTAATATTAAATATGGAAGAATAATGGTGAAAATGTAAAATAAGTAATAATGGTTATTGCCAAAACGATAATAGTGATGATATTAAACAAACATGCTAAACAACCAGTAATGTTGTCTAGTGGTTAATGAGAGTATATTATATATACATATATATTTATTCATTTATTTATTGATACTAACTATTCAGTTATCATAATAAGTACGGAATACTAATAATATAAAATAATATACTAATAATATAAAAATAAACTACAATAAAATGACTAAAATTAAGGCTGAGTAAAGATAAACTTTGGGGATAAAATAAAGTTAAGGTTAAAAAAAATTCAGAGAACTTATGAGAAAATATAATAAAATAACAAAACAGATAATATAGTTAATGAAATGTGTGTAGAGATGGTGGTCAGTTTCAGTGAAATATAATGTAATAATTAAAGTAAGTATGCCAAGAATTGTATCATCAAATATTTTTGATAAGTATCTTAATAGGGGAGCGTGAGAATTAATAAACTAGCATAAGTTAGCAGGTAAAACCATATATGCACGCGTTAAAATACGTGTGAAGGCATGTTATATATATATATATATATATATATATATATATATATATAGTATATTTATTATTCAAAGATTATTGGTTACATATGTGCATACATGTTTCAGTGGAATCCTAATTTAAGGAGACCATTAGATTTCCCCGATAGTAGCCCCTTCTTCAAAGTGGCACTGTGCCTTGTTTGGGGTGAAAATTGAGTTACAAAAAAAAGACCTCCCCCCCCTCAAAAAACTCTTTTTTAGTCTGATGACTTAAGTTAGGATTCCGCTGAAACAGGTATGCACATATGTAACCAATAATTTTTGTATAAACAGACTATATATATATATATATATATATATATATATATATATATATGTTTTATTTTTTATTGCCGTTTTATCTGTTTGGTTACATATGTTTCAGATGTTGGACCATGTTTACGATCTAACAGCCTCGTCAGACCTTACAGAAGTGGTTGCTAGTATTAGGAAGAAGTGTTTTAGAAGCTTCTGAAACATATGTAACCAAAGAGATAAAAAGGTTATAAAAAATAAAACACATATTTGCTCTGCAATAGTATTGAGCACTCTCTTCAGGTTTTTTTACTAGTTACCAGTTTTACCATATATATATATACACACTCATATATATATATATATATATATATATATATATATATATATATATATATATATATATATATATATATAACCCTATTAAATTACATTTTCAACCGAGCAATAGCCTTTATAAAACTTTCAACAAAAATGATGTCAAATAAAATTATAGCTGTAGTGACAATCTAAAGAAAATACTAAAAAATAATAGGAAAATATTAAATGACGAAAAAGAACCCAACATAAATGAACCATAATAAATCTTGCAGTTGTCTAATCACATCAGCAATGCATAAAGCAACAATAACCACCAGAGTAAACTCAAATATAGATAAATATCATATTGGCATGGCTGTGCACCTTAAAAAAATTATCCGGTCATAAGTGTTCTTTGTCAACCTCGGAATTCCAGTTATTTTCATATATATAACAAAAGAGGGAGGATGTATTGCTTTCATCTATTATTATGAATGCACTCTTGCTAACACTTCTAAGGCAGCAAAAATATTTTTGAGATGCATACAATCTTTGTCCAGCGAGGACGTAATGTTATGTTGGGCATTTTGGCTATGATCGCAGTGTAGTATCTGTGTTATTTTGTGACGGACAATGCTAAAGATCTGGACAATCATTATTATTGATTTGTTAACTGTTATGTAGAAAAAGATATTCAAAGAGAATGATTTGAAAGAAAGAAATGTTTAGCTTAAAAATGTATGTTAACAATGTATCGGAGGAATTTAAACTTAGATTTAGGAATGTTTATAAATAAAATCATACAAAGATATTTATATAGCATTTTAATGGTACAAAAACTATACAGCGCTTGGAAAATAATATATGAACAAACACCAGGGCCCCTTTCACGCCCAAAGTCATCAGGAGGTAATCGGTGGTTTAGCAAAAGATACAGAAAAATGAATTAAGTTGTCACGAATGTAAATACTCAGATATACGAGAAAGAAAAGGAAAAAAGGGCGAATGGGAATTAGTGTGAAAAATAGATCCAATAATATAGAAATATATGTATAGATGGAGGAAGCATAAGAACGATTAAAATATAATTCCAAGCAAGTCTAATTATTTGAGATTTTTTTTCTGTTGGCAAAGTGACCGTTTGCGTGAAATAATTTAGACTGACTTCAAAAAATTTAAATGATTTTGAGAGTAAACCCGGTGCAATATTCTAGAAATCCATTTTATAGGCCATGCCAAATGCCGAATTTTAAATTAGATGCTGGTTAATAGCAGATTCCAAAGCAAAAGAGGGACAAAACGACTTGCCGGTATATGTTCGTTGATGTGGGTTGGAAATTTAAATTAATAAAAAAAACATTGTGTGATATAGAGCAAACCGTCTTTAGTGACCAGGGGGAATGCACATTTTACAGCGTAAACCAACTGTAATATGACAGACGGGAAACAATTTGATTTAATAATACGTCTGCCCAAACACTGACCAGTTGCACTGGAAGTATGCGAACAGAGACCTACCATGATGTGTCAGGTGTTCCGGTTTGAGTAAGCTGAGTGAACTTAGGTTAGTTAGATCCCAGACGCCGAAAAAGCAAGAGAGTCTTCTCATAAGGGAGGTGGCGGTCTCAAATAGAGAAACCACAAGCCAAGAGATGTCAATTCACTTCATTTAGTGCCGTAACAAGATGCCTGAAGAGTGAATAAAATATATATAAAAACACTAATTCGTCTTGGGCCCCTTCTTGAAGCGTTTCCTCTAAGCAAATCCGGCTCCACCCAAGAGGATTGCCGAATCTCCCAGAAGCAGCCAGCAGCAAACAAGTATGTCGTTCTATGTCGTCTTCGTTATGTGTATTATATGTCTAATACACACGCACCCACAACACTAGACGAGTAAGGGGACATTAAGAAAGACATTTAAGACACGATGACAACAGTGCATTATATATCAAACACGACGTACATAGATAAATATATATGACCTGTAAGTAAAAAATATATAATACACGATATAGCGAGTTTATGTTAAGTTTTGGAAGGGTTAAAGTTCAGTCGGTGTTTGTTCTATTTTTCGAGAGGGTCGCGTATATTTTGTTTTGTTCGTTGTTTTTCATAGGATGTTTTTTTCCAAATTCAGCGGGAGGCATAGAATAAAATGCTCACATATTTTTATCAGGAAAATCCCATTATCTCCTAATGGTCATGTGCTATATAGTGTTTATAGAAAACGTCGTCGTAATCTCTGCATGACCTTAAGATACGAAACGCTGCCACGCTTTCGGTCTTCGGACGTTTGTAAAGGCTCATCCTTGGGGGTCAAAAGGTAACACAACGTTATGCGTGGACAACCACGATGGCACTGGGCTATTGTATAGTGACCTCTCAGGTGTGACGATGGCGTGGTATAAATGAGGCCGACGCGAGTAACGTTTTGCCGAATTAAGATGTTTCCATAGAAAGAGTGGTAGTATCAAGATACTTGGTTAGGGCCTTTAAAGTTGTATGAAAGGGGAATTTTCTGAATTTGGTTGCCTCAACACCCTGGCAGGGGATGGAAGTGCAACATAATACCTTTCCATTAGTTAAGGATCCATTAGGCACTGTAGGAATGGTGCAAATTGTTAGGTTGTTAAGGTGTGGATACAATAACTCTGATCGGATGGTCGTGGCCACCCGATCTGATGAAGTCTGAGTGTATCTGTATGTATAGGTATTAGTCATTGAATATTGATAATGACAGAGAGTGTAAGGACTAATATGTTGAAGTTTTTCTTCCTCGCGGGAAGAAGAGCTTGTCTGTAAAGCCAGGGACGATGATTCGTACGAGTTGATCAGACAAAAGGATTTTATCAACCACGAGTAGTGTCGCTCCTGTAATTTAAATTTGGTTTCATTAAGCGGCCATAAGATCATAGGTGACTGAGTTGTAGTTTACACATGTTACGAGGATTAGCGCCACATGGCATTAATTTATTTTACAGTGGATTATGGTATGACAGCTTCTTTTTTGCCAACGGGATGGGCATATTTAGTTCCTCTTTGTTAAGAGAAGAGAAGTAGAAAATGTACGTCTTCGCAATATGATTAAACATTTTCTATTTATTAAACGATTGTGGCTAAAAAAAAATGGGTAGTTTTCGCTTTATCTTATGAAGTAATAAAATTTACTCTATTTCTTGTTTGTTCCTTATTTAATGCTCTCAACATTCAACTTCTCGGTTACATAACAAACATGAAGTATTATTAATACTAAATTCTCGAAGCTACTAAATATCGATCACTTTTATTGTCGGTGTCATCGCAATTCTGAAGTGTTTACCAAAGTTTGACAAGAAGAAAAACACGCTCCAACCAGTAAAAGAAGAAACAAAAACAATTCAAGCCTCACATTCATATTCCCATACGCAAGTAAAGCACATTCCTTTCACAGCGCATATATAATAACAGTACAAGAGAAGCTAAATTACACACACACACACACACACACACACACACACACACACACACACACACACACACACACACACACACACACACGCACACACACACACACACACACACGCGCACACACACACACGCACACACGCACACACACACACACGCACACACACACACATATATATATGAATAAACACATATACCTGTATATATATATATATATATATTTATATATATATACTAGCAGAAGCAGCCGTCGTTGACTAAGTTCAAAAAAAAGTACAGAAAATGGACTGTGATTGATGAAAGTATGATAGGTTATGAAAAGAAGGGGGTTGTAAAGAGATAGGTTTTGATACTCAAAAATTTTACCCTAAGCAAAATTTGATTAAAGTTAATTTTCGCGAATATACATTTTTGTATATCAACTTTGTTTCCATTCGTAGCCAAGAGTGACCAACATAATGATGTTTTCTTACAGAGAGAAAATGTTATATATATAATACTTGAAATATAAAGAAATAAATGTTACCATAGTCAATACGAGTTACTTTTATGGTAAAAAAAGTTCATTGGTTTGTATTTTTAAGTAGTTTGTAAACTTTTTTTTTAATTCACGAACTGGTTTAAAAAATCAAAATGGCAGCGACTTTGAAATGGAGAGCCCCGTTTTCAATTTGAAGGAGGGACACCTGAACATTCTGTATTAACAATTTAAGAGAGTTCCGTCAGCGTAAGGAATATTTATAAACATATTTTAATGTTTTCCGTTATTTTGTGCTTGAGGAATATTCGATTATGTTACATGTAGTTTTTAGAAAAATTCATTTAAGTAGTTATCGCCTCAAATTTCGTTTTAATTTCGGTTCGCTGAAATTATTTCAAGTAAGGAGCATTAAAAACTATTTCAAAGCAAAAAAAAAAAATGAACTGAACTTTTATTGACTATGGTAACATTTATTTCTTGTATATTGATTTTTTCGGGTAGTCGTTTGTTGGCTTTTCTGCTAAACACTCTTACTAAATAATATCGACGAAATATCGAAAAACAAAGAAACAAAAACAGTTTTTAAAAATAATGAAGCTTTACTTACTTTAGTAAAATAATCCGAAACAGCAAAATGGGATATTAAAAAAGTAAACACGTAATTACTTTAGGTTTTTAAAGCAAAGAATCGATATAAATATGAATAAGAAGAAAATGGCGCCCTTTACAAGCAGAACAGTTTCGTTTCAGTTTTACTGTATTGAACAGTGTAGTATTGCGCCGTCGGATTGAAGGTTGTACTATTATAATGTAAAGAACACGCAGAAAGGGTTGTAATCAACTAAATTCCTTCTAGTACACTGACAAAAAAGCTTAAACAGATATATAAATAAAAATAGAAAGGTTATGTAACTGTTTTTAAAAATACACGTAATCACGTAAGTAGGATTTTTCCTTCTTTTGACACGATAACAAGTAACGTTCTTATTTTTATTATTTATTTATTTATCTATTTTAGAAAGTTTGCCACGTGCAAGTGAAGAAGGAACAAAACAGAGTTATGCAAAATTTGTGTCGTCAGTTGTCTAAAGTTCCGACTTTTTTTTTTGGCTTTCACTTTAATAAGAACGTGAATTAATGAGGTGAATTTATTAAACACAATATGATTCAAATAAAAAAATAAATAAAAGCTAACGTGAATTAAGGTTAAAGTTAAGGTGTCATTGTGGACCCTCATCCTTTTTAACAAACCTTGTTAAACTTTGTGACATATTAACATTCTATGGAGGTCAGGCGCGAACGAACACCCAATAATTTTATTATACCATATTTCTTCAAATTGAAACATAATTATCAAAGTATACTTACGCAAAAAGATATGAAAAGTCTTTGTTAAAGTTTGTGCCATATTTCCATGGAGTACAGGCGCGAGCGTCGACCCCACAATTTTATTATAACATCCCTATTTAAGTTGAAACATACTTATCAAAGTATTATTATGTACATCTATGTGGAAAACCCTTGTAAACGTTTTTTTCCATACTTTGGGGGCCAGGGGCGAACGCAGACCCCACAATTTTTACGAACCACCGTTCTGCCAGATCAAACATACCCATTTCTGATCCTCGATACATCTTCTATTATTATATGTAATCAGCTTTTTAAAATAGTTAACCATATAGGAGCCTATTCGTGACCACACACACACACACACACACACACACACACACACACACACACACACACACACACACACACACACACACACACACACACACATACACACACACGCAAACGTTCAGCTTTATAGCATATATATATATTGAGTAAGATGATTGATAATTTATAATTAAAATTAAAAATTAAAAATCGGTTTCACAAGGAAGAAAAAACAAAATCAATTGTACGATCGTTTCGGAAACGATGTGTTTATTAAGATAGACAATGCGTCTTACACAATAATTTTATCATTTGTTTTTCTTTTAAACAAAGTCTCCTCATCAGCAAAAATGTTGGCTGTTTTTTTTTTTTAAAGATACCAAAAATAAAACTAGCATTTTTTAAAGTAAGGTAGATATATCTGGAAAATATTTAAAATATAAAGGAAAATAGTTACTTTTTTGATGTTGATAAACAAAATAAGATACAATAAAAATAAAAATAAAATCGGGTAGAAAGGTAAGGTTAAGAGGGGATATTTTAAATATTTCTAATAAATATATATATACCTTTAATGGTCCGCCTTTTAAAAATATCGCATGCACATGTCTCGGTATCTGTCCGTTTTTTACTTCATGTTTTTTAAAGGAATTTAACTTTATTTCATTTATTTTTTTATTACATTTTCACCCCAAACAAGGCACATTGCCACTTTGTTGTAGGGGGCTACTTTCAGGGACATAAGCATCAGGGGTACTGTGTTGGGAGTTGGGCAGCAAGATGTCGATTCACGTTGCACTTGAACTTCTGCATGTCAGTACAATCGAGGAAGCAGGGACCCGGAAGGGAATTCCAAAGTCTAGCTGTTCTGGGGAAGAAACTACGGAGTAGAAGGCTCTCTTGAATCTAGGGATCTCTACTGTGAAGGGGTGGGATTTAGCTGCTTGTCGGGTTTGTCGGGGGTATTTACGTCGAGGGGGGCACAAGTGCTTGCAGTTCGTCAGACTATTCACCGTTAAAGTACTTGTAGAACAGGCAGAGGGATGCAACATTTCGTCGATGGGACAGAGGCTTAAGTTTAGCTGACAGTTCAGGACCTATCAGATTTGCGACTTTCTTTTGAACCTTGTCTAGGAGCGAGAGACTAGTGGCACATGCACCGGCCCAAATATGACAACAATACTCCATACATTAGCGAACGGTGGCCTTATAGAGGTATAGGATACTTTCAGGCGTTAATAGCTTTCTAGCACGTTAGAGAGAACCCACCTTCTTCGTAGCGGTCCTGGTAATGTTCTCAATGTAATTGTTCCAACTCATGTTTCCTATGAACGTTAGGCCGAGGAGTTTAAAAGATGTACTTTCAGATAAAGAATTGTTGGCTATTGCTATTGATGGTAGAGAAGGTTTTATGACCTTCACCGAGGTGCACGACTTATATGACCTTCACCGAGGTGCGCGACTTGACACAAAAAACAGCTTCTTAATCAACTGCTAACGCACGCGTCACTGTAACGTCCAATGACAACAACAACCTTCTCACTCGACCTGCCTTTTATACCACTCTCTCAATCCCTCCTCTTGCGTATGCGCCCGGAGATTCCTGACAACCTCGAGACTTGCGCTTATAAAAACCCAAGTTTTGTTGTCGCGGTTGCCTACACAAGGCAGAAACACGTGGGCGTTTGTTTTGTTGGTAAGTACTACACTCCCCTCTGATCTGATGATCACATAGAGTGCACTCCGGGTGTGGCCTCTTAGTTCGTTGGCTTCTGTGAAGGGTGGTATTTACAATTTCGGATTCAGTTTCTGGTTCTGGTTCGGGTGTGGTTCTGGTTCTGATCCTGCCTGATCAAACGAACTACAACTACAGCTCTCTTGCTCGGTGACCTCACTTATCAGCAGCTCATCATCTGATGATTCATCGCTCTCTGTAGTTGTGGGATGTACTTCACTAGCTGGGCGAAGATCGCGCACATGGCGTGGGGTTCCATCAACAAGGACCGACTGCTGGCTGACCACTCCAGATATTCGTCCTCGCTTGAACTTGGTGGTGCACCGGTTTCCAGGGGGTCTAACCCAAACTGGATCCCCTACCTTGTATTTGTCATGACTCTCCTCGTCGATTGGCTGTACAGTGTCAATGCCCTTTATCATAACACGGTATGTGTGTATGGCATTGGCCAGTGCTGTTGTTAGTGTCTTCCCATCCTTTGGTGTGATGTTATACCAATACGTGGACTCCGTAATAGTGCATTGCTTTCTGGCACCAATTCTCTTGATGCTGCGATGGATCCTCTCAGCAATGCTATTCCCTGATGGATCATTACAGTCGTAGTCGGACACCCCACTCATTCAACAACTGCCGAACTTGGTGGCTACAAAAAGCAGCATCGTTGTCCGTCAATATCTCTCCCGGCGCACCTCGCTCAGAAAAAATAGATAACAGTTGGCGGACAACATTCGCTGAGTCCTGCCTGGTCATTTGCCGCCACACCGCAAAACGAGTGGTTCCACAGTCGATAAGGGTTAGAAAGGGCTTACCACTGTAATGGGTAATATCCATCGCTACTCGTTGCCACACATGCTCAACCTCCAATCGCCCATTCTGCCATAGCTCAGGTGCAGGATTGATAGACTGGCATGCCTCACAGTGCTTGATGATCTGCCTGACGTCCGCCTTTGTCACTGCCGGGTCCACACGCCTCGCAAAATATAGAGTTCTTTTGATACCTGGATGTCCACTCTGCACATGAATTCTTTGTATTTGGCATGAGCTAATCGCGCCAACTGCGCAAGATCGAGCAGCGAACTCCACGCCTGTCTTCACAGCTTCATACCATTTGTGAGGCATACGAGTTAGTTGGTCTGCACGATTACAGTGTGATGACACGAGCGTTACACTCACCGACAGGTCATACTCCGATACCAGACTCTTCAGGGTGTTTAGCCTCCGTCGGATTAACATCTCACTGACTGCCTTAGTGCGGACTCTCGTTCGTCCCGAAAGAGTGTCGGACACCCAGTGGTAGACGCAGAGAGAATCCGTGTACAAGTGCAACTTCTTTGACTGCCATTGCAGTGCCAGATTTAAACCCTTCACAACAACATCCAGTTCCGCTAGGTTGATGTGTTAAGCATCATTCACGGGTCGCAGCCAGCACGCGTCTTCAATTACGTTTCCACGTTGCTCCAATAGCACTCCCAATGCCAAAGAACTAGCGACAACCCACAAATTCACAGTGTCCCCATCGACACACCATTCTTCACGGGCAGGGTCCTCCTTGTTAACTCTCTCTAGGGTTTCCGTCGTCATCAGAGTTAGAAGAGCATCATCAGATACATCATTCCAACCTGTAGTTACTAAACTTGCCCTGCGTTTGATTAAGCCCACAGCTGCTCGGATCCAACTACATGCTGGTAAGTGACCAATAAGTTTCCTACACAAGGAAAAAACAGTCCGCCGCGTAATAACATCAGGGATGTATGGAATCTCACTGCCACGCCTCCATCGTAAGGTAACATCTTTCCCGCAAACGTCCAATCCTAATACCCGTGCTCCATCCCTCAGACGTTCGGGATCCTTGCACTCCAACCCGAATTGAGCTAACTTTTCTCTAACGTGCGACGTAGATTGTATATCTTCATTGACGTACACATCGTCAATATAGGCCGATGTTGCGTCCTCAGTGGTCTTTTCCTGGGAGAACACTGCATTTACAATGGTCTTCATGATTTGCGGTGCCACATTCAGCCCAAAGCCAAGTCGAGTAAGGCAGTATCGCTGACCCCGGAACCACACTGTCTGTAACGGCCATAATGTCTCATCCACTCGCACCTGCAAATAAGCCTTCCGCAAGTCTACTATAGACACATTGGAGCCCTTCTGGCGCCATTGTCTCAGCTTGCTGGCGCACACATCAGCATCGGCAGTGTACGTCTCAATGTATCTATTGAGTTCACGATAGTCTAGCACCGGACGAACTTTTGATTTGTTATGCTGGACTACCGCCATTAAGGGAATCAGATTCTTGGGTTGTCCCAGCTTGTTGGGGTAGGGGATCAGCCATCCATCCTGGATTCATGCCTCAAGCTCCTTCTCGCATTCATTACGAGCATTGTCGGGTATCGAGTACTCTGCAATGCTATTCTTGAGTTCGGTTGGCGCCCGTCCTTCTCTCCACTTCCACGATGCAGTCCATGCTTTTTGGTGAGGGTCGTAGTCCACCTTAAAATCAGGCCGATCAATGTGAACTGAAGCACACACTAAGGTTTCCAAAAATCGCACAGTCCCATCTCTTCCGATAACAACTACCCCCAGTGCCTTAATAGCATCATATCCCAACAGTACATCGAATCCCAGCAAATCCCCTCGCATCACCAGCACATTAATGTCTGCGGCCATACCAGAGTCTGTGTGGACTTTGACAGTTCCGGCTCCACAGCAAGCTTGCGTATTGCCACCTATTGTGGTTACTTTGATTGTCTGCTTTGTCCAGTTTCGACACAACTTTGCACTCATGATGGTGTATGAGCACCCGGAGTCGAGAAGAGCTGAACAAGGCACTTGGTCCACGTACACATTTATTGTCGGTTGCGCCTCAATTAAATCTTGTCCGGGGAACAGGGCGGCGCTGACGTCCTGCCCCCGATGCATTTCCCGCACAATTTTGGGATAAATGTCCATAACTACCACATTGTAAACAGCGTGGGCGCCCCCGCCCCTTGTTAGTACAACTTCTTGCGAAATGGTCTCCCATTGATCGTGGGTCTCAAACTGGAACTCTTTTCAGCATTAGTCTTGGCTGCCTGCGCCATAATTACAACCGGTTCCCTCAGGTCCTCCTCATCTCTGATAATGGCTCGAGCGCGTTCTAACAAATGTTCCATGGGCGTTACAGATACGCTGGTGGAAGCCTTCAACAGTTGCTTAACATGGGTGGGAAGGCCGGCCACAAACGCATACGCCAGTGTTTGCTCTGATACTCCATTGCATAATAGAACTGCAAGTTTATTCAGCTCCGCGAAGAAGACGTCAACGGTTTCTCCTGGCATGAGCTTCTTAGAGGCAAATGTTTCGATCCATTTGCCATGGATCCATTTGCCATGGATCCCTGCCGTGCAGGGATCCATGGCAAATGCCTTGTATAAAGAATTTTTTATAGAGGTAACATCAGCCTTCTCCACGGCACTAAGTTGCTGATATACACTCAGGGCGCCCCCAGCCAATCTCAGGGGAACCACGGTATGCACCCCCTTTACTTCACAGAGGTTGCAGGTCAGCTCAACCCTTTCGACCTAGTCGACAACAGAAGTGGATCCGTCGAATTCGGGTATCAGTTTTAAATCAAACTTTGCCCCAGCCATAGTTGTCCAGGAAAAGAGACAAAACGAAATCGCCGAAATAGCTTATGACCTTAAACGAGGTGCACGACTTATATGACCTTCACCGGGGTGCGCGACTTGACACAAAAAACAGCTTCTTAATCAACTTCTAACGCACGCGTCACTGTAACGTCCAATGACAACAACAACAACCTTCTCACTCGACCTGCCTTTTATACTACTCTCTCAATCCCTCCTCTTGCGCATGCGCCCGGAGATTCCTGACAACCTCGAGACTTCCGCTTATAAAAACCCAAGTTTTGTTGTCGCGCATGCCTACACAAGGCAGAAACACGTGGGCGTTTGTTTTGTTGGTAAGTACTACAGGTTTCTTGTAATTATTGAAGGAAACAAGTTTAGTCTTGGCAACATTGAAGGTGACCATCCATTTTTGTCCCCATTCCACTACGGATCGGAGGTCTTCCTCTAGTATTTCTGCCATTTCTTTAGATGTGTGTTCATTTGTTTTCCTTTCGTGTCTGTTATAGAGCATGGTGTCGTCAGCATACATAACCATCTCACAGACAATTTTGTCAGGGAGGTAATTTATGAATATTAGGAATAACAGTGGTCCAAGGATAGACCCCTGAGACACTCTCGCATTTATATCATATTGTTTAGATGTACAACCGTCGAGGACAACCTGGATTTTTCTCGTATCTAAGAAGGATCTAATAATGTTATGTATTATTCCAGTGATGGCCTATGATCTGATTTTATTGAGAGGATCCTCATGCCATACCCGGTCAAAACCTTAGATATATCTAGAGCTACCGCTCTACTCTCCCCAGCTTTGTCCAGTGACTGGTATATACGTTCTGAGATTACAGTTAGGATGTCTGCTGTGGAACGGGCTTGCCTAAATCCATATTGTTTGTCAGTCAGAAGTTTAGCATCTGTAAGGTGATGGACTAGAGCTTGGTTAATTATGGTCTCAAATATTTTGGCGAAAAGTGGGAGGAGGCTAATGGGGCGATAATTTACTGGGTCAGTTTTTTCGCCAGAATTCTTGAAAACTGACACCACCGAATTAGTTTTCCAGCAGGCAGGAAAGCAAGATTTATTAAGGCATTTGTTGTAAAGTTTGGAGAGAACTGGAGCTACTTCGGCGGCGCACTTTTTTAATAGCAAATCCGGGATGAGATCAGGTCCACATGCTTTTGCAGTGTCAAGCTTTCTTATGATAGCATGCAGGAGTGATTTTAAGATCGTCTAGTGTGGCGTCTGTCTGCAAAGGAAAGTCAGGCAGGGGGTAGTTAACAGAGTCCAGTGTGGAGTTGGAGGCAAACCGTCTGGCAAGCATGTTGTAGATTTTCCAGAAGTCGCGGGTTCTTAATTTCTGTGCTTAGATGCTTTTGGGTGGTTTCAGTAAATTCTCTCTTAGCTGTCGCAATATCTTTCGTACAGTAATTTCTGGCTTCTATGTACTTCTGTTTGTTTGAACTGGACTTATGTCGGTTAAATTTGCGGTACGCATGCTGCCTTTGCACTATGGCAGCTGCACAAGTTGAAGTGAACCATTGGGAGAGTGTTTTTTTGTATAGAATTTTTTTGTGGAAGCAAGTTCTTCAATTGCCGCTTTGAACCATTCAGTGGTCTCATTTGCACAATGTTCAGCAGGAAGTGAAAAGATATTTTGCTTTGGAGCGTCCCTGAAGAGGTCACTGATGGCTTCCCAGTAAGCCTTTTTATAATATCTCGCTGTTTTGAGCAGTGGTTCTTCAGCTTTGGCTTTTTTTTTTTTTTTTACACAGTGATCACCACTTATCAAGGCCCGGAAGCCACTCAGAGTTTAGGACGATTTCAACCATTACCACTGCATGATCGGCGTTCTCAAGAGAGATGTGGGCATTCGTTAGGCAGTCATCGGGAACTGTGGTCAAAAAAAGATCTAGAAGTGATGCATGTAGTTCTTGCTGGTCTGGGAAACGGGTTGGAAACGTAACCACCTGTGATAGGGAATGAGATAAAGAGAAGTTACGTGTTGTGGTACCAGCTGCGTCTGTGTAAGTAGAAAATCCAAGCCAGTTGCTGTGGTGGACATTGAAATCACCAAATACATGCACTTGTGCGCTAGTGTCGAGGGAAAGTGCTGTATCTATGCTGTCAGAGATTTATGTTTAATACCGGGCAATGCCGGGTATATCTTCTTGTTTAAAATATGATAAAATCACATTTATTTGCAAATATAGCAAAGAGAAACAAGCTATATATACATCGTCTAAATGTTGATAGTTATCGTCACTGAAATAAGCAAACACACGTTCGACAGCAAAGTGAAACAAGCCACATATACATCGTCTGAATGTCAAACCTGATCTGATAGATATTGTTTCTATGGGGCAGAAATCCGGAAATAGAATGCTGCCTTTTTTAATGAGACTAAATATCAAATATATTTGTCGGTATTAATTTTATAAAATAAACAAATGAGTTTTTTAACGTTATATTGTTAAGTATACCACAGCCATGTTTACCAACACATTTTTTTGCAATTAGAACTACGTCTTAAGTGCGATAAAAAGGAAAGATATACGAAAATTATTTTAACAACAATAAGAGAAACTCACTTAATTGTCTAACTTCAGGAATTGACAGAGATGGCGAAATACCAGAATAGTCATGTACATGTATTATTAATATAACGGATAGAGAGTACGATAAATAGTTGACAGTGGTTGCAGATAGACGAGTGTTTCTTGTAACTGTCTTGCAAAACTTAAATAGATGAAAGCACTATGTTGTCCAACTTCAGAAATTGGCAGCGAAGGCGAAATCCCAGAATGGCCATTTACAGGTGGATGCGTGGCTGTCGAAAATTGTTACATAGACTGACCCGACATTGAAATCAATAGTCGATTGATAATCAGTTCCGAGAAAACGCATTCCTGCATTTCTGTACACCCTCGTCCATTCACTAAGCTGCACCCCTTCACCGCCACATACGATAAAGATGTGTTATTACATTTTATTCATCAGGCATAGCAGAAATACAACACATCCAGCCATGATAGTGTTCAAAAGCGGCTTTGAAACCTAGTAAATGATGCCGATTTCTTTTCCCTGCAACGTCTTTTCCACAGGAGAGACGTCGCAACCCTGTTTCTGATCTATAGTTATTTTCATAGCAAGTGCTCGATTGAACTTTAATCTATAACTCCCCTCGCCAAACTTTCATAAAAACACTCGACTATATAAGCTTTCCCGCTCCCTAACCGCGCATAAATCTAAACGTAGATTCCTGAAGAAAACCTTTCCCCTGAACTGCCCGCCTGTGGAACATTGCTCCGCTGGCCTACTTCCCGGTTGAATGCAACATGGTAGCTTTCAAATCCAATGTAAACAAGTTCTTGTTGAACCATCCCCATAAATAATCAAATTCCACTCAATTTACATCATTAATGATTACACCATTACCACCTTAAATTTATTAACCTCGAGTGAACCCGGCCTTGATAAGTGGTGAATCCCAAGTAAAAAAAAGCACACACATGTATTTCATATAATCTGATAAAGTGTATGAATAAATGAGATAATGGCAACGGTCGGATAAAATAATAGCAGCAGAAAAATAACTGAAAATTAATTATGTTTTTAAATAAAAAAAAAATTAAATAACGAAATAAAAAAATAAAATTCAAAGATAATAAAAAATTTGTAAATGTAATTAGCGAATATTTCAGTTATCAACGAGAAGTTAGGAAAAGGCATGGTGAACACGGAATTGGTTCATTATCTTTCTAATAGAAAAAAAAAGACAAAAACATAAACAAATTAGAATGTTAACGCACTTAACGGCAATGAGTTGTTAAATTGACACTCGACGGAGAACGAAACACGGATATTATTTTAATACGTCCATCTAATCTATGCGCTACACGATAAAAATCCTAATTGAAACCTGAACCTGACAGACCAATGAAAATGCCATTCGAAACAAAAGCTAAACAGATGAATAACAATCTTATTTCAACCCGAAGCGCATGTACAGATGTACATAAATGCTATTTAACACTTAAGCATGACAGACCGACGTTTAAATGTTATTTAAAGCTCATTCAGACGAAACTGCTGTCTATAACGTAAGAGACACAGATCAAGGGATATAACGTATTTTACATTAGATCAAAACATTTTAGTTACACCAACCCCGTATTTCATTTATATACTACTACTACTACTACTACTACTACTACTACTACTACTACTACTACTACTACTACTAATAATAATAATAATAAATATTTGGAGTTTAATTAAAAAATGTTAATACACACAATTGTTTCTGCCCATTTCGAAAACGTGTAATTGTGATACTATCGACGCTGTTCCTCGTCCCTCCAAGTATTTGGGAGTGAAAAGGAAGGAAGAAAAATCTTAAACAAAGAAAAAAAGGAAATAAATCGATAAAAAGTTGTTCGCAAAAGAACACAAACCATGTAGTGTTAGAGAGATGAAGATAAACAGAAAGAGAGAAAACGAGCGAGAGCCAGTGTAGAGATATAAAAGATATGAAGGAATTCAAAGAAACAATTAGTCAGTCGTGGAGAAGTGCTTTTGAAATATCAAATGGTGAATGGTTGAAAGACCAATAAAACCGAGAACCAAAATAAGTAATGAAATCTATTTTCTGCAAAGAGAAAAATACATGAATATAGTGACAGAGAAATAGTACTATTTATATAGAATTTAGGAAAACTTGTCTCCGGAAAACTCATACTCGGAAAACTCGTACCCAAAAAACTCTTTTTACTAGGTGGGGAAACTGGTCCCTTATTGAATAAATATCGATTGAAAACACATTTTATTACCGTTCTAGTTTTCCCGGGACAAGTTTTCCGGACACCATTTATATATCTATTTAAGTATTGAGAAACAGTGGATAATACACGGAAATGATCTTTTATACAGTGAGGCTCAGATTGTACAATTTAGGGCAAAATCTCCCTTGAACTGGAATTGCATGGGCCAAGTGAAAATGGAAGCGCCTAGAAAACTGGCAACGCTGCCGGGATAAGCAGATATACACTGGTGTGATTTTTATTGTGTCTTCTTTAAACCAGTTGCACAACAAATGCCTGATAGTCAGGTGTACCCTTCTATTTATTATACAGCTAAAAGAGTATATATGAATTAATTACTTTATGAAGATCATTAGTTAAAATAATACGGAACTGGTACTGTTAGCATACAGTCTAGGATTGAATGACTAATAAAGACTATAATCCATTGTCTGAGGTCTCTCTATACAGGGGTTTGTCAGGGCAATGGGATGGTTAATCACGGTAAGGCAGTGATTTGGGATAAACCAGCGGATAAAGTAAGTCAATATGTTTTAGAGTTATTTTACGGATAGTTCGGCAATTCACAACAGTTAGAACGATTTGCGAACAGTGTTGGCTTTGCGATGGTTGACGACAGTCTAGATGAGTACAGTTGCGAGTTTGAACGCAAGTCGACTTAGGAGGATCTAGATGAGTTTACATCGACTGACGAACATGGCCGCGAATCTAGATGTGAATCTTAGCGTGTAAAGAATCAATTGTGTCACACACGCAAAGAGTGCAACTAATATTTCCAGAATGTGTCAGAGTTTGTGCGTGTTTGTTAATTAATTTTTTTTTATATCTGTAAACCAGTGCGCACCTCCTTGAGAGCCGCCAATGCGAGAAACCACATTACTAGAAGAGAAGAAAAAAGAAAAGACCATAGATCGGCGGCATTGTTGAGCGGGTAGTACATCTTGTAGTACATCTTGTAGTACATCTTGTAGTACATCTTCTAGTACATCTTCTAGTACATCTTGTAGTACATCTTGTAGTACATCTTGTAGTACATATCCTCATGCATAAAACATCAAAATATTTTCGAAAAAATTTATCAATGTACATTTATATCCACTATAATCAAGGCGAAGAAAAAAATAATAAACATCATTATTTTTAAATCTTTAATTCTGTTCATTTGCAAGTATAAATTCAAAATTATGACTATTGAAATATTTAGATTTCTTTGAAAATTTATATATATCGATTATTTTACTTTTACAAATGATTAATTACTTTTCATGGCTAAAAGCAACTGAAAAATAAGAGTTTAGGAGATAGATAGATTGAGAGCTAAATGATGACGAATACTGTGAGAGAATTGGGGATTATAAATAGAACGTATAACATTACTGACATATAATTCTTACAAAATCCGAATACAGTAGAAATTCTTATAGTATGCGATGTTGAATTCAGTATGGGCGCCAGCGTTCGATACTAACTTCTTAAGCAGTCTGGAAACCGCATCAACTGATTTCACAAGAACTTCACTGTTTTGATAAATATTGTAGTAATCGAGGACAAGTGTTACTAAGATGGGTGGATTAACAATTAAATGATGCTGAATACTATGAAGAGAATGGAATCGAAACAAAAACCGACCTAAAAAATAGTACACATTTCCACAGTGTATCGGTCAAATTAGTGCGCTAGCCTCCACAGAAATCGAACATGAAACCACTATAATCGGTTGAGGAATGGTTATTTAGATAAATCGGACAACTGTTCTCATCTCGCATGTCACATTCACAACGTTTCGGCCGATGTATCTCCGAGTGTATCTTGTCGAACTCGGGAATGCTTCTCTTGATTATGGTAATCTGGATGGAATTTCGAAGGGATCCTTTTATTTACATCACAGACGTAACATGCTCCCATTCCGTCATCCATGACTGCTCCTAAGTAATGCACAATTGTATTTTTCCGTTGCTCACACTGAGAATTGAACCTTAAACTTTCAAGATGAGAACATTTGTCCGAGGAATCCAAATAATACGAATAAATATTATGTTGCTTTTTTTAATAGAAAAATACAAGTAATGATACCAAATGTTGGTTTAGTGACTCTGAAGTTTAATTTGTGTTTGTGTTCTTTTAAATGAAGTCGAATTGGGGACTTTTTATTTTTACTTTCTATGCTTTATTTCTGCTATGGCCAAATAACCCTGTATAAAAATACATGGTATATCTTTACTGTAAACAAATTAAGAAAGAAGAATGCACGCACAAAAAATCTAACAGGTTTTTATTTCGTTTCAACTTGACGCACATTGGCGAAATGTTATGCTTTTCTGTTTCGCGCCGCTCCCAAGAACCTTAAAACGGTTTTGTCCTGTAGCTTTTACCGTTTTTCCTATTTTTGTTCATTAGGTTCATTATGTACAAAAAATTATTTACAATCTCGAGGCAAGTTTAAAATTTTTTTGAATGAGAATTGAATTATGTTCTTAATTTTTTTTCTACATTACAATATAAAAAGACATTATTTGATTTAGATTTTGATTTTTTTTTGTACAGGAATTTAAAATTGTCGTAGACTCTTGAAAATTCGGTATGTGATTGCTATATATCTTATGAAATAACTCTTTAATTTTTATGATTTCATGTTCAAATGAACAGCTACAACAGGAATTGGAATGCATCCTACTAAAGCCCGAGTGTCATAGCTGGTGAATTTAAAAAAAAATACAATCTGGACGTTACGATACTTTAGAAGAACGATGGGCCATTAAATTCTGTTTTAAACTTGGTAGAAATGTCACAAAAACGTATGGAATGCTTCAGACTGCTTTTGGACAATCTTATGTGAACCGAGCATCAGTTTTTTGAGTGTCATAAAGGATTAAGGGAAGGTAATGAAGATAATGAGTATGTGAGGGATGGTGAGATGTGTGGAAGAAGTAAGAAATTCAAAACGCCAGAGTTGATTGGTCAAATAAAGAATTTCATGGATAAGGACCGTTGTGTGTCTATAAAGAAAATAAATGCACAGTTTGATGTCAGTGTGGGAACTGTACACACAATTACTCGCGAGCAACTGAAGATGCAAAAGATTTGAGCGAAGTTTGTCCCAAGTGTGCTCCATCCTTGTCACAGACTATTTTACTAAGGTGAGCACCAAGACAGTTCCCCACCCTCCCTATAGTTCAAACCTTGTTCCCTGTGACTTTTCGTTATTCCCTAAGCTTAAGGAAAACTATAGAGGCTGTCGTTATCAGACAATTGTGACGAGGCTCACTGACCCGCTCTCAGAAGACAACTTCTACTCGGCCTTTGAAAAGTTGTTGGAACGGTACAACAAGTGCATTGCAGCCAAAGGAGATTACTTTGAAAGGGACTAGAATTTCATGTGTGTACTATCAATAAAAATGCGCATACAAAAAAGTCTGGAAACTCATTGAAAGCACCTCGTATATCTTTATAGCCTGCGACGGTGGATCAAAAGAGATTAGTAAGGAAGGGGAACAAAGTGTTTTTATTTGACAAATCGTCACTCGATTGACTAGATTAATTTGGGTTGATATTATTTGTGCGCCCACGTCTTCACATTAAAATGCCTACTTCGTGGCATTTGCTGTAAATCTAGCAACGACACAGAGCGTTTATTTAGCTACGCAATACTATATTATACCGTAACTTGAGAGGGTGGTTTTATTGAGCCCAAATCGCCAATCAATTAAATAGCAACTACAGGTTGATATTATTTAACATTTTCTAGCACAAATGCGTCCATCTGCAAACGCGCATTGTGAGTTTATTTAGGGATTTTATTTCTGCTAAGCAGATGGTTTCAATTGGCACTTATTTAATTTCTGATAATCCACTATTTTTGTTTTTCTTATAGGAATTGTAAGAGAGTTAGGCGGCTATATACGAATGCTGGGCGAAATGATGTCACCGTAAGGAAAAAGAAAAAGATTATAAAAATGCAGAGAACGACGATGACAAGTAATTGAGTTATTATTTGTCCTATGTTCCTTGCGACTTACTCCGTTACGACGTGTTAGCACGTGCGTAAACATGTGTAATATTACAGAATGTGCCACGGTAATCTACCATCTTTGTTTTTTTCTGAAGGAATGCGTCATCGTAATACTACAGTGCGATTGATCGACGGATGTTCGCATTTTAAGTTAAAGTTAAGCGTGACAGAGATAACGGACAGAAAGCCTCGTGAACATGTGTACTAGTATGATTATGTATGGAAGTGAAACTTGGTCATTGATGGTTGCGGACATGCTTTGCATGGAATGAAATGATATGAAAATGATACAACAGATGTGTAATGCGTATCTTAAAGACAGGTTTAGATCCGATAACATAAGTGGTCAACGATAAAAGGTGAGCAGAAGAATAACTTCGCTTGCATGACCTAATATGGATGAGAGGCTTAGGTTAGTAGCTGCAAAGCAGTTGATGTAAGAACAACATGGAAGGAAGTAATAAAAATAGACTTGTGGGTAAGAGGGATAAAGACCTGGAGAGAGATAGGTTAGTTTGGAAGTCTTAAAGATTGCAAAAGCATGAGATACCTATTGACTTTAGTCTTGAAAAGATCAAATCTATAGTTAAGAGAAAAAAATGAGTTCCACAACCTGGCAGATCTCGGAATGAATATTCTGGAATACGAATTAGAAATACATATCAAAATAGCGAATCGATAAAGACTACTAGACCAACGAATAAAACGAGCTGGAACAAAGGAAACGAGAATATGATGATGGTGTCGTGAAAGACATCATATAAAACGCACTTGAAACAACAAGAAAAAAGAACCATAATGAAAATGTTAATTAATATGACAATATTGAATGAATGAGTCGAAAGAAAAAATGTTCCACTCGGACGAAATTACTTGAAAATTAAATAAGAAAATTATACAATGGTTTGCCAAAAACAAAATAAAAAAAAACGAACAAGAAAAAAATGATCAATGTCAGAAATTTTATGAAACAAAGTAAAAAAATAAACATACGGATGCAGATTACTCCAGGTAGCTAATTATTACAAAGAAAAATAAAGACAAAAACATAAGAACAAAACGCAAGTTTTCGTTCTCGTCGTCATCGGAACTTTCATTATAACGGGAAGAAATGGAAATTCCGAACAGATAATGGAACACGGTTCTCCTTATTGTTATCTTCTTATTTTACATCCATTTTTATTTTGTTGAAGAGTTTCACTCATCTGTTTCAATACTTTTTCTCAAGTTGTCAACGCGAAGTGAAACGATTATCTTTTCAACGACATTTTTTCCAACCGCGCATTCCAGGAATCTAACCACGTTTCCCAAACGGTTGAAAAGACGTTCTCGTCTTATTTATGCAAAACCACAGGTGGCAACTGAATATTTAAACGGGCTACAATCTAACTACATGTGTTTACTTGCATCCACTGCAGAAAGATAAGGCACAAAACCATATGGTTGGGAAAACCAGATCCCATCGTTGATCGTGACCTTGAAAAGACCGATCATGGCCAAAATTTTCTGGGAATTTCAATTTCTGATTTTCCAACTTTTGATATACAGATTGGATGCCAGTAACCGATAAGATAAATCCTTTTGAGTTATGAATATTTCAATGGCATAAGTTTGGGAATATTTCATACAATATGAAGAAGCAAGATACATATAAGTATTTGGCCCATCTACGTGTTGTCAGACGGAGATATACAGGTTTACGATAGACCTATGGTTTTATTCAAGAATTAATTAGTTACTCTAATAATAATAATAATAATAATAATAATAATAATAATAATAATAATAATAATAATAATAATAAAAGACTTGTTGTCACTCAGATTCCAGAGAAAACCAAGGATTGTTCTTATAGAGAAATATTTGATGATGACTCATAATAATATTTTAATACGAATTCGAAAGTTCTTTTTACAAAGGAGTCACAACTTATCAAGACATGATAGCAACTCGAGGATAAGAGTTAATGAATTTGAAGAATTAGTGTAGCAATCGTTAATAGTGTAGGTTTGGTAGATTTAAGAACTTGTTTACATTGGACTTAAGGCTACCATATTGTAGTCGCTCGGGAAGCAAGCCAGTGGACCATTCGGGCGGTTCTAGGAAAGAAGCGTGTTCATGGAGTCTGCGATTAGATGTAGGCACAGATAGAAATAGGGGAAAATCGTTGATAGTGGTTGTAGCTAGTCGAATTTTTTTTTATTGTGAAATAAGTGGGGGATCATAGATTGGGGCTCAAGCGACCACTTGCTATAAAAATTAAGGTATAAAAGTAGCTGAACGGAGGCGTCGCCTTCTCCGAAAGTGGCGTCTCAGGCGATCAACAATAGCCTCAAGCTGGAGAACGATGATGCTTGCTATGAATGAGCTGAACAATAACCTATTCCAAAAAATAAATAGTGAGGAGGTTAAGTGATTAACAACACGGTAGAAAACCTTGATGTTTCATTTCGTTTCACAGAAACACTCATCAAACGAACACCCAACCTTTTGTCAAACCAGCCGATGAGGAGGTAAATAAAATAATTTATTCAGACAAAAAAAGTTCTGGTAGTTCAAGTCACTTTGAAGATTTCCGGATTATGCTAATATGAACCTCTACTTTTATAACAAGTAAATCTAACAAATATATATACACCATGGAATCCCCACGAAAGCCTTCTTCATCTATCCGTACAATTAACTCTTAACTACTTTATACATATCCGTTTGTTGTACCTGGGCATGTCAATTTCCGTCTTTATCTAGCTTCTACCGCTTCCATTAAGGAAAATGTTTTTGAACATTTGAGATGCGGATTTGTATTATTTAGATTATACAGACTACTATTCTCATCTTGAGTGTAATTCACACAACGTTTCGTTAGATGTAGATTTAAATCTTCTTCAGGTGTATCCTGTCGAATTCGGGAATCTGCACGGAATAAAGGGTTCTGTTCGCAATTTCCTGCAGATTTCCGAGTAAAACAAAAAAAATATTTTAAATTAAAATTTTATTACATTTTCACCCCAAACAAGGCACATTGCCACTTTGGTGTAGGGGGCTACTATCAGGGTCAGCAACTACTGGGGCACTATGTAGGGATTTGGGCAGCAAGATGTCGGTTCACGTTGCACTTGAACTTCTGCATGTCAGTACAGTTAGGGAAGCAGGATCCTGGAATGGAATTCCAGAGTCTAGCGGTTCTGGGGAAAAAACTACTGGAGTAGAAAGATCTTTTACATTTAGGGATCTCTACTGTGTGGGGGTGGGATTTTGAAGCCTGTCGTGTTTGTCGAGGGTGTCTGCGTCGTGGGGGCACAAGTGTCTGCAGTTCGTCAGAGCATTCACCATTAAAATACTTGTAGAACAAGCAGAGGGATGCAACGTTTCGTCGATGGGACAGAGGCTGAAGCTTAGATGCCAGTTCAGGGCCTATCAGATTGGAGACTCTTTTTTGAACCTTGTCTAGGAGCGAGAGACTAGTAGTAGACGCACCAGCCCAGATGCGACAACAATACTCCATACATAGGCGAATAGTGGCGTTATAGAGATACAGGATACTTTCGGGTGTCAGTAGTTTTCTAGCACGGTAGAGAGAGCCTACCTTTTTTGCAGCGGCCCTGGCAATGTTTTCAATATAATTGTTCCAACTCATGTTTCCTGTGAACGTTAGGCCAAGCAGTTTGAAAGATGTACTCTCAGACAGGGAGTCACTGGCCATTGCTATTGGTGGCAGAGAAGGTTTCTTGTAGTTATTGCATGAAACTAGTTTAGTCTTGGCAGCATTGAATGTGACCATCCATTTATGTCCCCATTCCACTACAGATTGGAGGTCATCCTCTAGTGTTTTTTCCATTTCTTTAGATATGTGTTCATTTGTTTTCCTGTCATGCCTGTTATAGAGTGTAGTGTCATCAGCATATATACCCATCTCAGAGGCAGTTATGTCCGGGAGGTCATTAATAAATATCAGGAACAATAGAGGTCAAAGAATAGACCCCCGAGGCACTCTCGCATTTATATCACACTGTTTAGATGTTCGACCGTGGAGGACAACCTGGATTTTTCTCTTATCTAAGAAGGATTTAATTATGTTAAGTATTCTACCAGTGATACGGTATGATTTAATTTTCCTGAGGAGACCCTTGTGCCATACCCTGTCAAAAGCCTTAGATATATCTAGAGCTACCGCTCTGCCCTCACCCGCTTTGTCCAGTGAATGGTATATACGTTCAGAGATTACAGTGAGGATGTCAGCTGTGGAACGGGCTCGTCTAAATCCATATTGTTTGTCAGTCAGAAGTTTAGCATCTGTTAGGTGCCGGACTAGAGCATGGTTAATTATGGTCTCAAATATTTTGGCGAAAAGTGGGAGGAGGCTAATGGGGCGATAATTTAATGGGTCAGTTCTTTCGCGAGAATTCTTGAATATTGGTACCACAGAAGCGGTTTTCTAACAGCCCGGAAAGCATGATTCATTAAGGCATTTGTTGTAGAGTTTGGAGAGAACTGGAGCTACTTCGGCTGAGCACTTTTTTAATAGAACAGCTGGGATGAGATCAGGTCCACATGCTTTTGAAGTGTCAAGATTTTTTATGATAGCATGTACCTGAGCAGGGGTGATTTTTAGATCGTCTAGCGTGGCGTCTGTCCGCAAAAGAAAGTCAGGCAGGGGGTGGTTGGAAGGGTCCAGTGTGGAGTTCGAGACAAACCGGCTGGCAAGCATATTAGCTTTGTCGGTTGCTGAGCAAACAACCTCGTGATTGTTGGTTAGTGGGGGAATTGTTGATTACCCATTATTTACTACACTGTTGTAGATTTTCTAGAAGTCACGATTTCCTAATTTCTGTGCTTCGATGCGTTTTTTAGTGGTTTCAGTAAATTCTCTCTTGGCTGTCGCTATTTCTTTCTTTACATTATTTCTAGCTTCTATGTACTTCTGTTTGTTTGAACTGGCCTTATGTCGGTTAAATCTGCGGTATGCATGCTGCCTTTGAGCAATGGCAGTTGCGCAAGTCGAAGTAAACCATTGGGGGAGAGTGGGGCTTGCTATAAAATTTCCGCATGGGAACATGTGCTTCCATTGCGGTTCTGAACCATTCAGTGGTCTCATTTGCGCACTGTTCAGCAGGAAGAGAAAAATATTTTCCCATGGGGCATCTCTGATAAGATCTCTGATGGCTTCCCAGTCAGCCTTTTTATAATATCTCGTTGTTTTGAGCACTGGCTCTTCAGTTTTGAGTCTAGAATTTAGGGCGATTTCTACCATTATCCCTCCATGGTCAGCGTTCCCGAGTGGGCTGTCAGCATTTGTTGTACAATCCTCGGGAACTGTAGTCAGAAACAGATCTAGAAGTGATGCATGTTGTTCTTGCTGGTCAGGGAAACGGGTTGGAATATTCCACATTTCGACGGAAAGATCCCGAGGTCGACAAGATACATTCGAAGAAGTCCGGAGGCTACAATATTCTGCAGATAAAACTCAAGATGGGTACAGTAGTTAGAATAATTCAAATAACATGGATGAAGGAGGATATCTGCAAAAATTCGTGGAAAAATACAAAATTATACAAGAGAGAGTACAATAAATGTACAGGGTGGCCCACTTAAAAATAGGCCGGTCTATCTAATCTTTCTCTTAAGGACCAACTGACATCACAAGACAAAACGCAACTCTTTTTCCAACAAGATGGCACTGCATACCACACGCTTCACAGATAACTGACACGAGTTTATGGCATGTTTACGGAAGAGATAACAATGAGCAAAGGGTTATGGGCACTATGATCCCCAGACTAGTCATCATGTGATTCTTATCTTTGGGGGACTTTAAAACAAGAAGTTTATGCAAATAATCCTCACAATCTAGCATAACTAAAGAAGAACATTACCAATGTAATCAGGAGTATCACCAGAGAACATTACCAACGTTATCAGGAGTATCACCAGAGAAGATCAAGAGGCAGTGTCTACAAACGTTGTTAAACGTGCACAGAAATGCATAGATGTCAACGGGGAATACTTCCAACATATTACAACAAGTAATTTAAACAATAAAAAATGTTCCTCCTCTCTACTACATTTTCTGGTCTACTTTTAAGTGGGTCACTCTTCCTTTACCGACTTTTTATCGACCGCATGGCATTAGAAATTATTTTTAAGCAAAATCATATGATTTTAATCTATGCGTATTATGTCTATGCATACTGTTTTATGGATTATCTAAAGAAAATATCATTTATTAAAAAATAAAATACTTATCTAATGTTTTTCTGCTATTAAATTTATAAAAGTTAAAAGCTCCTTTAGACTTAGAGTAGAATTCGAGTATTGACATCGTAAAAACTACTACCTTAGTAATGTGTACTCTACCTATTCCTTTTGTGCTATCCAATTACGTTTCGGGTTGTGTACGCGCAGACAAGCTTGAAAAATATTATAATATATATATATATATGAGGGGCGTGCAATAAGTAATGCCCGTGACCCACTTCTCATAGTAGTAGAGCAACGAAACTTGGCACAGTTATTAGTCTTTCTCTACATAGGAACCACCCAGAGTTATGCATTTCTTCCATCGTTTGATGCAGCTCTGGAGACTGTTTTTGTAGAACACCCCACGTTGGTCCTCCAACCACGTCGTGACTTCAGAAATTAAGGCTGCATCATCTGGGAAATGCTTTCCTTTCAAAAACAGCTTCATGGCTAGGAAGAAGTGAAAGTCAGAGGGTGCAAGGTCAGGAGAGTAAGGATGATGGGGATTTCAAAACCGCACGCCTGTGCTTCTGATCTTGCGACATGTGAGTTGTGTACCGGAGCGTTGTCCTGCAGGAGGAGGGCACCTTTGCTGATCTTGCCCTGCCTCTTGATTTTGATAGCTTCCCTTAATTTCATCAAAAGTGAAGCATAATAGGCTCCTGTAATTGTGGTACCCTTTACCAGGAAATCTGCCATCACTACTCCGTCCTGGTCCCAGAAGATTGTGAGCATGACCTTGCTAACGGAGGGCTGCACTCTTGCCTTCTTTGGAGGTGGTGAGTCCAAGTGCTTCCACTGCATTAACTGGGCTTTGGTATCTGGATCATAGTAATTGACTCAACTTTCATCCTGTGCAATCAGTTTTTTGAAAATCTTTGACTCATCTTCTTGGGACATCTCCAAATTCATCCTCGATCTGTACGCGTTCTCGCTTCTGGAATGGTATGAGCATCCTGGGAATCTATCTGGCAGACACCTTATGCATATGCAAATGGTCATGAATTATAGTTTCCACAGACCCTGTACTAATCTTGGCATCTTGGGCTATTTGGCGAATAGTAATACGCCGATATTCCAAAATGGCAGCCTCAACTTGACGGAAAGATGCCTTATCAATGACAGAAGAGGAGCGACCAAGTGTGGGAGCTGTTTCCACAGACTTCCGGCCATGTTTGAATTCACGAGACCAGCGTTTTACAAGGTCATATAATGGGGAATTATCACCATAAGTTTCTTTCATTTCATCAAAAGTCTCCTGTGGTGTGCATCCTTTCAAATACAAAAACCGGATCACTGCTCGACATTCAACAGGCTTCATATCACAGCTGACTCAGTTCAAACACTTGTAAAACAGAAACCACAATTAGTTCAGAGGTGTAATTTGCCACATTACTCCTTGAGATATAAATCATTGCACATGCTAATTTTCACCTAGATGAGACAACTGGAAGAGGGCCAGGCGCATTACTTATTGCACGCCCCTCGTATATATATATATATATATATATATATATATATATATGCATGAAAATATCCTTTCCAAACTAAAACAAAATAATAACAACTATATACGGCATAAGCACATTGACGCATCAGTTCAATTATCGAAGTTAAGCAAGGCCGAGACTGGTAATTATCAGATTGGTGACCATTTGGGAATACTAGACGCTGTATGTATTTAGGTATACAGGAGTGTTTAATGTCTCAGGGAGCGGAATTACCCTGCCTGACGCAGTTCTAGGTTACCAATTGGCAAGGTGTAGCACCTGTTAGCCATTGTGTACTATCCCAACAGGTTCTCATAGATAAAGCTCCTTTTTCCCGGTGTTAGTAATCCACATTGGAAAAAAAGTTGATGCAAAACTAACAAGTAGATAGAAAAACATTTATTTGCGCAATAAGTGCTAGTGTCACAAAACAAAAGCACCGACTTTCAATTTTTCATGAGTCAACAAGGATGTAGTAAGGCTTATACGCAATCTGGTCTAATCTGAAATAACAAAAAGTATAAAGTATACATAAATATATATATATATATATATATATATATATATATATATATATATATATAGGCATATTTTCCAAGTTATCATATTATTTTATAACTATTTACGGAGAAATGTCGTACTTTTCTTGAAGCATTGTGCGTAGTGTGAAAGGAGTTGTGTTTGGAGATTGTAACAATGCAGTTTTGTGGGGAAACGCCGTAGAGAAGAACCAATAAATTACCAGCATAATGTGTCGCACAATGTGGTATGTGTTCCAAGAAATATATCTGTACCAAGAGAAAGAAAAAAGAAATATAACTATTTAATGTGCGATATTTTTCGGGTATTTATTATTCTAGACATTAAAATATTTTAGGTTTAAGCAAATTGCACAGCTTAAAATAACAACAGATGTTACGATTTCAGCCATGTTTGTTGGTTTGTAACTACGTTTATTTGTGTACATCACTTGACAAATCATAACTAAAATGTTTCAAAATATCGACCGTGTTTTAATTTAGAACATACTTAACACACAGACACACACACACAGACACACACACGCACACACACACACACACACACACACACACACACACACACACACACACACATATATTAATGATTTTCTTTGTAAATATTCCAAGAATTATGTTTTTCCAGTTATAGTACAATAGAAAATAATATAATATAAATAAAACCAGATATACTACATTTGTCTGATGCTCAATGAGACTCATATATATATATATATATATATATATATATATATATATATATAAAGTTCAGTTCACAATTTTTGAAAAACACATGTGATTTTATTTTCTCGTAAGAGTTTATGTTACAGATCTGTTTCAGTAGCAATTTTCAACAAACAATAAAAAATATTTTATCACTGTATTTTTTAATCTCCAGACAATTCTATTGAGAAAAAAAAATATTCAAACACAATCTTTACATATCACAAACAGTCAAAATTATATCTCCGATGTCGAGGATGTAACTCTCGTTATGAATCAATTCTCCATCTGTTTATTTATTCATTTTCCCCTCCAGCCGTACTTGGCCAAAATATCACATGAATTCGATTATCAGAAAACCATCTTTGATGACTTTAGCAGTGTGTGCAGGGGCATTTATCATGTTGAAAAAGAATGTCCTGGGATATTCCCAGCTTCTGGATACTTGGTAACAGTCTTGTTTCTAACATTCGAATGCATTCCTTTGCATTGATTGACTTCTAACATCAAATAAGTTCACCAACACCTGCTGCATTAAAAATTCTCCATTATCCCTCATTCCCATGTTTAACTGCTGCAGAAAACATACTGAACCAGTTTGTATCTTTCTTGCCTTTACACAAGAAAAATCTCTTTCTATCATTGATATTCCTATTAGATAAAATGGCTTCTATGCACACCTTTTAGAAGAAAATCCCTTTTTGTTCATTCGTCTAGATATTGTATATCTAGAAAGAGAATTTCCAGATCATGTTTCAAATTTATTGCTATGGTCAACATAAGTTTTCTTTCGATCCTTCAAAACAGTTAATTTAAGCCTTTGGTCGTCCTTCAAAGTGGATACTCTAGGGCGACCAAGTCCATGAACAAAGCTTCTTTCTTAGAACTGCTCGCCTGAGGAATTGTCTTCCGTTTTCCTGCTTTCCGGCTGACTACAATATGGTTGTGTTCAAGTCTAACGTAAATAAGTTCTTGATGAGCCGTTCTATATAAGTTATCAAATTTACCAAATTTTCATTACTAATGATTACTATATGGTCCAATGTCTACTGTACACTCTTTAACCCTTATCCTTGAGTGGCCTCTTGGCCTTGATAAGTGGTGATGCCTATGTAAAAAAAAACACCCGTTCAACTTCGAACCTTAAAACAATTCGCTTCACTGCAGAAGGAGATATTTTTACATTTTCTTTTCTTAAAATTTACTTGTAAGTAATTTTGGACAACCTTAATCTTGCATTTTTTATATCCTCGCCAAGATTTGGTCTTACCATTTTTAGGATTAATTTTTCCACTTATTATTATATGCTATAATAATAATGAGCTGCAAAATAGAAATTTTCAGTTAAAATTAACAGAAATTCATTAAAAAATATTGAAAAATCGATTTCTTTCTTCTTTCACTCTTGGCCCATTTCTTTTGCTCATAAGTATATATATATATATATATATATATATATATATATATATATATATATATATATATAACGACTTCAAAACAAGGTGTTATTGGCATAAAAAGTGTATTTCAATTTACGTTACAATTGTTTCCATGTCCAGTTAGACAATTTCAAGCATTATGCCGTCTGAAAATTTTCAAAACCAGCATTTCTTCAGACTTTATGAATAAGCACACTTTTGGCAATGGAGCATTTTTTGAAGAGAAGGAAGGAAGAGGAATCCCTAGCTAGAAAGGCATGCGAGAAACATCTACCTTTGTTGTGGTTACGGAAAATCCCATTTAAATATTAATTTATCATCTAATTTTCGTATCCTTATTTAAGAGCAGAGTAATTACAAGTTGCTACAGGGAGCCCTAAGCCATTTAAAAGAATTTTTAAAATATATATCCCATCTGTTGGGTTCCTAAATTAGATCTTGTTATTTCTTTGTTACCCAATACTTAATCAAAAATTTTTCTTTCGATATTATGGCCGTAACAGCCTTGCAAAAATGTTACGGTTAGTTTTAGTTGCGTATTAGTGGCAGGTAATGTTTATAGATTATCGTTATATTTGTGATCGGATTTAAGATCCTTTTAGTTTCAAAGTTTAATTGAATACAAGCGTAAATAAAATGGGTGTATTTAAGATATATATTTAAAAATCCTCGTATAATATTACGGGTGAAGTATTCTAATCTATTTATTGCTATTTAATGTTTTAAGATTCATTGTTATTCTACTTGAAAAATATTTTCATATCGTTAAGTAGGATAAAATGAAGGGAGATAATCCAATTATATTGTTAAGTATTGTTAGTTAATTTTGTTTGAAATTGGGGCGATTTGTATCCTATAATGGTCAAAGGGAGGTAATTCAGGCTGTTTGGTGTTTTTGGTTCATTGATTACTAGAAGGCGTCTATGATTTAATAATTAATTTAATAATTGATTTAACTTAATCAGACAGGTCCAGAACTTGCTACGATGGCTTACTTAACCAATTAAGCATATAAATTTTGTTTTGATCTCAAAGAATGGTCTTAGCCCATGAGTTTAAACCGCCTCTGTTACTAATCACTTAATTCATGCGTTGTATTTTTGGGTGTCTAAATAAATAAAATATATATCCTCTAGTTATTATTCTGACAGCAAAACCACCCATGGTTACAAGTGTGTCTACTTCTGCATTTATGACTAAAAACATTTAGAACAGGGATTGCTGTTGGTAAATAAGTAAGTCAGTATGGATTCTACCAACTTGGGGTGTATGGATGACAAATCTGATGAAATTATATTTACATAAACTTTGCAACCCTCAAATTGCTAATTTAATTTTTATTTTTTAATAATAACTGGTTTAATTGTTAAGTTGTTTTATTGATTTTAAGAGGGTAACCCTTATCTCACCGTCCATACTGCTATGATTGAATACAAGGATGCTCACCGTTATGGAGAAAAAACATTCTTAGATGAGCTGTATACCTTATTTATATTTCCTATCCGGTTAAGAAGAATGAAAGTTTTATTCGCATGTGCGATTTGGATCGTTCATTTAGATTGTAACAATTCTAGCTATTTAACTTTACATTAAAATTTAATCCTAGCATCTGATGATCCTTATTATCGTAAAAAAAATTGCCTCAGTTACATTTAAGGCGTGATAGCAGAAATCTATTTCTGTGAAGACATACCTGTATGGCATCAAGTCTTTTATTCAAAATTTCCTCTTTGGAATTCACAATGTAGAAGGCTTCCAATAAACATAGATTGCACCTTTTTGATTTCCCAGGGCTGTACTTCCTCCCCCTATCCACTACTGACCATTTTAATTCAAAATTTTCATTATTTCTGCTAAGTTTCCTAATCCAATCACCCAATGCAGTTGTGTTTCTCTTTTTGTTTTTATTTTTAATGCTTATTTTTATGCCCACCCGCTTAATGTCGTTCACGCCATCTCTATTAGTTTCTTTCCCAGGTTCCTATTTCAATGATACTACGTGGTTTCTATATCTGTCCTTAAATTCTGTTCTCGTGACTCCCAGATATATCTTCTTAGTGTTGTCGGTTTTTATCTCGCATTTATACACTATTTCTGAGGTTATTCTGCAGTTACAATTTCTATTTAGGATACTTGTGTTTGATGCTTGTTCATTGTTCGTTATTTTGCTGATTTTTCTATTGTTTGAGCTGATTATAGCGTTAGTTAAGTTTCTAGACGTTGAGAAATATAATTTTACAGAGTTTCTATTTATTATTTTGCTTAATTTATTTTCAGGGGGGAAGTTTTGGTCTATTATTCTTTAGAATTACTTAGGTATATTATTTTTGATGTGCTCGCTGAATGGTGGATTAAACCAAACCTGTCTCTTGCGTCTATTTTTTCTTATTAATGGTACCACCCTCATCCTTCCCTATTCTGCTGTTATTATTTCCCCCACCGTTCCTATTCTTAAGATCATTTTCAACGTTTCCCTTATTAATCTTTGCTTTTTTTCTAGCTCCCATTGCCATGTTGTATGAGATTACACAGCTGGGTTTGTGGTTACTATTTTTGTTACTATTATATTCAATTTTTCTGTTGTATCCTGATCTCCAAAAATTTACTGAATTTCACGAACTCAGTATAATTACATATAAGTCTCTCTCTCTCCCCCTCTCTCTCTCTGTATATATATATATATATATATATATATATATATATATATATATATATATAATCTGTACATATGAAAATACCCGTGGATAATTGTTATATGGGTGCATTATGTTTTATCTAAAAGGAACTTTCTTGCTCTTTCGTTACCTGTGGACTCACTAGATAATCTGAAAATCTCTCCTTCTCAGGTATATGGTATCATAAAAAAACCTAGACACCTCAAAAACATGTGGACTCGATCTCATCCTGGCTGTGCTATTGAAACAATTCTTCGCTGAGGTTGCTCTAGTTCTCTCCAAACTTTACAACAAATGCCTTAACAAATCTTGGTCTCCTGGCTGCTGGAAAACTTCTTTTGTGGGACCAATTTTTCAAGAATTCTGGCGAAAGAACTGACCCAGTAAATTATCGCCCCATTAGCCTCCTCCCGCTTTTGGCCAAAATATTTGAGTGCATAATTAACCAAGCTCTAGTCCATCACCTTACAGCTGCTAAACCTCTTACCGACAATCAATATGGATTTAGGCAAGCCTGTTCCACAGCTGTTATCCTAACTAATCTCGGAACGTATACACCATTCACCGAACAAAGTAGGAGAGGGTAGAGCGGTAGCCCTCGATATATCTAAGGCTTTTGACAGAGTGTGGCACGATGGTCTTCTTAGGAAAATCAGATCATATGATATTACTGGAAGAATACATACTGTAATTAACATGTACAACCGTCCTCGACGGTTGTACATGCAAACAATATGATATATGTGCGGGAGAACTTTATTATTGCTGATATTCATAAATGACTTATCTTATGAAATTGTTTCTGAGATGGGTATATTTGCTATATTTATTTGTTATAACACCAATCTCTTAAACAGGCACAAGGGGGAAAACAAATGAACACATATCCAAGAAATTGGCAGAAACACTAGATGAAAAGTCCGTGGTTGAATGGGAACAAAAATAGATGGTCATATTCAATGCTTCCAAGACTAAGCTTCTTTTCTTCAATAATTACAAGAAACCTTCTCTACCACCAATAGCAATGGCCAAAACACGTTACCGTTAAACTTCTAAGCCTAACGTTCACAGGGAACATGAACTGAAATAGATACATTAAGAGCATTGCGAAGGCTGCTGCGAAGAAGGTGGGCTGTATTTATTTGCTTCCCCACTGAGCAAATTAGGAACAAGGCCGTTTTTTAATGTGGAGAGAGAAGGGGAGGGGGAAGGGAAAAGGGGACCAGCTTCCGAGAGGTGGGAAATGGGAGCTGGATAGTGATTTGCCAGCTGGCCCTTGTAGGGTTTCCCCTACATGACCCGAAGATTGCCACATCGGCAATGGTCTTTGCTTGCAGCATCTGCCGGATAGATACTACACTTTGATCTTGGCCCGAAAGCTACAAACGTGCCCCCGCGAGGGGGGCCGGCTCACTCTACCGTTATTTATTTGCCCCCCCCCACGGAGCAAATTAGGCACAAGGCCGATTTTTAATGTGAGGAGTGAAGGGGAAATGGGGACCAGCTCCCCGGTGACTAGGGGAGCTGGATAGTGACAATTGGTATGAAGGGTTGCCCCTACATTGACCAAGGTCTTATATGTGGGGTCGCTCCCACATAGGGTCTTTGCTTGCAGCATCTGCCGGAACAGATACTACACTTTGATCATCTTTGCTTGCAGCATCTGCCGGAACAGATAGTGTTTATTTGCTCCCCCACTGAGCAAATTAGGCACAAGGCCGTTTTTAATGTGAGGTAAAAACCAGCTCCCCTTAAAGTAGGCAAAAAGGGGGCACTCTGGTTACCAAAAATAATAATTGTCCCAGTATAGAGGGTTTCCCCTCCATTGACTGGTACAAATTATCTTAAGTGCAGCATCTGCCGGAACAGATACTACACTTTGATCTTGACCCGAAGGCCAAAAAGGTGCCCCCGCGAGGGGGCGGGCGGTATTTATTTGTTCCCCCACCGAGCAAATAAGGCACAAGGCCGATTTTTAATGTGAGGAGTGAAGGGGAGGGGTAGGGAAAAGGGGACCAGCTCCCGAGAGGTGGGAAATGGGAGCTGGACAGTGATTTGCCAGCTGGTCCAAGTAGGGTTGCCCCTACATGGACCAGAAGATTGCCACAAGGGGAATAGTCTTTGCTTGCAGCATCTGCCGGAACAGATAGTACACTTTGATCGTCTTTGCTTCCAGCATCTGCCGGAACAGATGGTATTTATTTGCTCCCCCACCGAGCAAATTAGGCACAAAGCCAATTTTTAATGTGAGGAGTGAAGGGAGAGGGAAGGGAAAAAGGGGACCAGCTCCGGAGAGGTGGGAAATGGGAGCTGGTTAAAGGTCAGGCATGTGGGGTTGCCCCCACATCTGGTCATTGTTTGCAGTATCTGCCGGAACAGATGGTATTTATTTGCTCCCCCACTGAGCAAATTAGGCACAAGGCCGTTTTTAATGTGAGGTAAAAACCAGCTCCCCTAAAAGTAGGCAAAAAGGGGGCACTCTGGTTACCAAAAATAATAATTGTCCCAGTATAGAGGGTTTCCCCTCCATTGACTGGTACAAATTATCTTAAGTGCAGCATCTGCCGGAACAGATGGTATTTATTTGCTCCCCCACTGAGCAAATTAGGCACAAGGCCGTTTTTAATGTGAGGTAAAAACCAGCTCCCCTAAAAGTAGGCAAAAAGGGGGCACTCTGGTTACCAAAAATAATAATTGTCCCAGTATAGAGGGTTTCCCCTCCATTGACTGGTACAAATTATCTTAAGTGCAGCATCTGCCGGAACAGATGGTATTTATTTGCTCCCCCACCGAGCAAATTAGGCACAAGGCCAATTTTTAATGTGAGGAGTGAAGGGAGGGGAAAGGGAAAAAGGGGACCAGCTCCCGAGAGGTGGGAAATGGGAGCTGGTTAAAGGTCAGGCATGTGAGGTTGCCCCCACATCTGGTCTTTGCTAGTCATAGCTAGTCATAGCTTGCAGCATCTGCCATAGTATCTGCCGGGACAGATACTACACTTTGATCTTGGCCCAAAGGCCACAAAGGTGCCCCCGCGAGGGGGGTGGCGATATTTATTTGCTCGCCCACCGCAGTATCTGCCGGAACAGACACCAAACTTTGATTGTCTTTCCTTGCAGCATCTGCCGGAACAGATGGTATTTATTTGCTCCCCCACCGAGCAAATTAGGCACAAGGCCGATTTTTAATGTGAGGAGTGAAGGGAGGGGGAAGGGAAAAAGGGGACCAGCTCCCGAGAGGTGGGAAATGGGAGCTGGTTAAAGGTCAGGCATGTGGGGTTGCCCCCACATCTGGTCTTTGCTAGTCATAGCTAGTTCTAGCTAGTCATAGCTTGCAGTATCTGCCGGAACAGATACTATACTTTGATCTTGGCCCGAAGGCCACAAAGGTGACCCCGCGAGTGGGGCGGGCTCACTCTACCGTGCTAGAAAACTACTTACGCCTAAATGTATCCTGTACCTCTATAAGGCCACCATTCGCATGTGTATGGAGTACTGTTGTCACATTAGGGCTGGTATATCTGCTACTTATCTCTTACTCCTGAACAGGGTTCAAAAGAGAGTCATAACCTGATATGTCCTAGGCTTCAGCCTCTGTCCCACCGACGAAATGTTGCATCTCTCTGCCTCTTTTACAGGTACTTTAATGGTGAATGCTCTGACGAAATACAAGCACTTGTCGTAAATACCTCCGACGTAATACCCCCGAAAAACCCGACAAGCAGCTAAATCCCACCCCTACACAGTAGAGATCCCTAGATGTAAGCCTTCTACTCCAATAGCTTCTTCCCTAGAACTGCTAGACTTTGGAACTCCCTCCCGGGATTCTACTTTCCCAACTGTACTGACATGCATATGTAATATGAACATATATCTTGCTACTCATCTCCCTTCATAATATACCTGCAACTTATGTCCCCGATAGTAGCCCTCTACTTCAAAGTGGCACTGTGCCTTGTTTGGGGTGAAAATCGAATAATAATAATAATAATAATAATAATAATAATAATATATATATATATATATATATATATATATATATATATATATATTATTCATTTATTCATTTTGTATAGCTACTAGCTGGCAGCCCGGCGTTGCCCGGTCGTACAATACGCTTTAACATGATATTTTAATTTATGAAGATTGCGCATATATTATTACAGAATCAATCCTCTATTGGTTATGTTATATAGGAATAATTTGCCCTTTAGACTAATTCACAAAAATAAATAATAAATAAATAAGTAAATAAAGTAATAATTATAATGTCGTTCATCAAAGTCCATCTTTGTTTGTTTACAATAATCTGTCAGCTTATAATTGAGCTTGATGATGGATGCTCTGGAAAAGTCACTATTGATTAAATTTTAATTTTATAATATGAAAACGAAGAAATAATTTGCGACTATTTTGAATTTTACCTTTTCTTTTAGCGTAAATTGAACAAATTAATAATAAAAAAATTAAATAAAATGGTTAAGTATACCCGAATGCTCTGCCACTAATATTTCCAGATTATAATAAACCTGTTTTTAAAAGAAGAAATGATTTGCTACAATTTTATTATCTCCCTTGTCGATATAACGTAAAATATTTTCTTGTAAAAATATTCTTTTTTTATCTATAAGAAAGAAAACTATTTTTATGATATAAGAGAAAAATCAATTTTAAGATATAAGAGAAAAATGAAGGTTGTCCTTGACGATCATACATCTAAACAGTGTGATATAAATGCGGGTGTGCCTCAGATGTCTATCTTTGGACTACTGTTATTCCTAATATTCATAAATGACCTCCCTGAAAAATCTCTCTATGATATGGGTATGTATGCTGACGACACCACACTCTATAACAGACACGACAGGAAAACAAATGAACACATATCTAAAAAAAAATGGCAGAGACACTAGGGGAAGACCTCCGATCCGTAGCGGAATGGGGACAAAAATGGATGGTCACCTTCAATGTTGCCAAGACTAAACTTGTTTCCTTCAATAATTACAAGAAACCTTCCCTACCGCCAATAGTAATGGCCAATGACTCTTTATCTTAAAGTACATATTTTAAACTCCTCGGCCTAACGTTCACAGGAAACACAAGTTGGAACAATTACATTGAGAACATTGCCAGGACCGCTGGGAAGAAGGTGGGTTCTCTCTACCGTGCTAGAAAGCTATTAAAGCCTGAAAGTATCCTATACCTCTGTAAGGCCACCATTCGCCCATGTATGGAGTATTGTTGTCATATTTGGACTGGTGCACTTGCCACTAGTCTCTCGTTCCTAGAAAAGGTTCAAGAGTCCCCAGACGTACCTCTTCATCGTACAGTATATCGATACACTAAGGCTGACTGGGATAGCTTCCGTACATTTATATCTGATCTACCTCTGCATTTCATGTTTAAAAAGGATGTGTCCTCTATAGTATTAGACCTGACTGAATGGTTAATTGTAAGTATTATGGTTCTCTCCAGAATGTGCTGCTGCCATTGCGCACAGAAATCACTTTTTCCACTGCTTCAAACGTAATAGATGTATGGAAACTAAAGCCGTTTTCAGGACTGCCAGCAACTATTGTAAGAAAGTAATAAGGAACGCAAGAGAGTTGTATGCTCTATCTGTTAAGTCCAAAGTAGCTGAGAAGCGGCTTGGTTCCCACCAGTTTTGGCAAATAGCAAACAGAATCCTGAACAGAAGCGTGTGGTCCATCCCAACTATTATCAATGGACCTGAGGTAATCTCGTCAGCATCAGACAAAGCCAAACTCTTTGTCAAGAACTTTGCAGCTAATTCTACCCTTTGCGATCAAGGCCACCAACCCCCAATATTTCCTCCTGTATCAGAAAACACGCTATGTGATATACGTATATCTGTACGTGATGTTGCCAAGCTAATCAAAAACCTTGATTCAAGTAAAGCAACTGGCTCTGACGGTATTCCAATTATAGTACTCAAAAAACTTCAACCTGAACTAGCGCCCATACTTACAAAACTGTTTAAACGTTGTCTTAAGGAGAATAGTTTCCCATCTCCCTGGAAAATCTCATCAGTATGCCCTGTATTTAAGAATTCAGGTGATCGCTCATCCCCCTCTCAGTATAGGCCAATAAGTCTCCTGTGCGTCATGAGTAAGTTGCTAGAATCTGTGTTAAATACAGAAGTAATCAACCATCTCAACAAAAATAACCTTCTTAGTGACACTCAATATGGTTTCCGTTCTGCTAGATCTACAGCAGATGTCCTTACAGTTATATCGCATAGGATTAGCAAATCGCTCGACGGTGGCAATCTTTCTAGGGCAATTGCTCTTGACATATCTAAAGCCTTTGATAGGGTATGGCATAAAGGTTTACTTCATAAGATCGCTAGCTATGGTATAGCTGGAAAAGTCTTCTCAATTATTAAATCATTTCTTTCTGATAGGTTCATAAGAGTAGTAGTTGAGGGGCAAAAATCAGAAGCTCACAGTATTAATGCCGGTGTCCCTCAGGGATCCATCCTGGGCCCAACTCTTTTCCTGATCTACATTAATGATCTTCCAAATCATATCCTTACATCATTTGTAGACATTTATGCTGACGACACTACGATTTATGGTACCACATCTAAGACAGTAAACGACCAAGTTCTCTCCAATTCTCTCTCCTCTGATCTTGAGCACGTAGTACAATGGGGAAAGGAGTGACTGGTTACTTTTAATGCATCTAAAACCAAGCTTCTCTCTTTACATCATCAACATTCTAATCCACATTTGTCATCAATTGAAATGAATGGCTCTCGTCTTCAGGAGGCCTCAAGTTTTGACAAGCTTCTGGGCTTGACTATTACTCCTGATCTTAAATGGAACACGTATATCAAATCTGTTGCCAAGGCCGCTGGAAAAATGGTGGGATCTTTCTATCGATCCGGTAGATATCTCACTGCTGATGCTATTCTCTATCTATATAAGAGCCAGGTACGTCCAAGGATGGAATACTGTTGCCACATCTGGGCAGGAGCTGCTAGAAAGGACTTGGCCTGCCTTGATATAGTTCAAAATAGACTTCGTTGTCTCGTAGGAGATGTCCTTTTCTCCTCCTTGCAACCTCTATCTCCCAGAAGAGATGTTGCGAGTTTGTCTCTGATGTATCGTTATTTTCATGGAAAGTGTTCAACTGAGCTTCAATCTATGGTCCCCCCTCGCCAAACTTTCACAAGAAACACTCGTCTAGCTGTAAACACTATCAATAATTTCCCCGACTCTTTATCTGTGCCTAAACCTAAACGTAGATTCCATGAACAAAGCTTTTTTCTTAGAACTGCACGCCTGTGGAATTGTCTTCCGTTTTCCTGCTTTCCGGCTGACTACAATATGGTTGTGTTCAAGTCTAAAGTAAATAAGTTCTTGATGAGCCGTTCCATATAAATTATCAAATTTACCAAATTTTCATTACTAATGATTACTATATGGTCCAATGTCTACTGTACACTCTTTAACCCTTATCCTTGAGTGGCCTCTGGGCCTTGATAATGTGGTGATGCCTATGTAAAAAAAAAGAGATAGTCGCCAATCTGATAGGTCCTGAACTGTCAGCTAAACTTCAGCCTCTGTCGCATCGACGAAATATTGCATCCCTCTGCCTGTTCTACAAGTACTTTAACGGTGAATGCTCTGACGAACTGAAAGCACTTGTGCCCCCTCGAGGTAAATACCCCCGACAAACCCGACAAGCGGCTAAATCCCACCCCTTCACAGTAGAGATCCCTAGATGCAAGAGAGCCTTCTACTCCAGTAGTTTCTTCCCCATAACAGCTAGACTTTGGAATTCCCTTCCGGGCCCCTGCTTCCGCGACTGTACTGACATGCAGAAGTTCAAGTGCAACGTGAACCGACACCTTGCTGGCCAACTCCCTACACAGTACCCCTGATGCTTATGTTCCTGATAGTAGCCCTCTACAACAAAGTGGCAATGTGTCTTGTTTGGGGTTGAAATGTAATAAAAAAATATATAATTTTTTCGTTTTTCGATACTTATCAGATTAATTTCTGTAAAAAACATATCTAAGAACACTGCCAGATATATATATTAGATTTGTGTGAATTTTGCAAAATATAGAATCAGTCATCTCGAAACCCATGAGAAAGAAACTCAAACATACATGTGTGATTTTAATATGAATAATTGTTATAGAGACTTCCTTGCGTACAAGTCCGATCTTCATAAATAAATTCTTAGCGAGGAGAAACGCTTTAAAATGAGTTATTTTTAGGCGACGGAAAGTATTTCGTTTTTGTTCATCATTAAATAATTGACAGTTCGACGTAAATTAGCCTGATGCTATTCAAGTGGAATATACAAACCCGAAACCCTCAACCGACTGAATACTTACGCATCTATTTTTCTATTTTTAGCGATCTCGTAAATATTAACGAAACGGAGAAAGATAATATAATATGATGTGGAAAAACCAAATACGTTGTTTTATGGCTTTTTATGTCGCAGCTATTTTATGAGCGGGATATATGGCGGATTTTACTAGCAGACAAATCTAAAGACACAAAAGACGTAGTTATAGTTGAGTTAAATCGTTAAGTTAACTTTTTATTCTCTTATGACCCCAGTAAATTAACTTAAATTATCATTAAGTTAACTTTTATTCGCAATTTTATTACTCCAGTAAATGATTCCAGCTTCTCTTTTTGTATGCCATCTACTTTTTTGTCCCTGATATTTCTGCATATTGAATATTATCATATGTAAAATCTATACAGATAAAACGGTAGATTTATGTGTGTGTGTGTGTGTGTGTGTCTGTGTGAAAATATTTACTCTTAAAAACTGCTGGTCACATAACACTGAAATTAACAGGAAATACTAATCATAAATCAAGGATGGCTTATAACGAATAAAATCTTTGTTTGGATGGATGAATCACGCGTACAGAAATATGCCAGTAAGTTGAAATGCAAAATGCTCATTTCAACTTGCCGACATATTTGTATTAGTTTTGCGTATGCGCAAATTCATTCATAGCCTGAAGTGGTTTAATTTTAAATCTTTCTTGTGTATCTGTCGATAGCCTAAACGGTAGCAAACGCGGCGGCTGAGCTAAATGTTTTAGTTAGTTTCTAACTGACGGCATTTAAGTTATGTTTTTTTTAACTTTTAAAATCAGGGTAGTTGAATGAGTAGACTTCGTTGGGATCAAAAGGAATATGAGTGCATATGAAATTATCAGCAGCAGCCGAAGGATGGATGGCAAGCGATTGTGTTAGCAGCAGGAGCAGCGTTTGGATGCATATGCAAATTAGGAAGTGTACGTGAGCTTGCGTCTGAAGAAAAAGACACAACGACCCCACGAAGTCGGGAGAAACAAAGTCGGCGCTGAAGGAGACGGACGTCTAAAGTGAAGGCGAGAATGGGCTGGCTGTTGCTAGATTGCGGTCGAAAGAAAGAGAAACGTTGTCAAGTTAAATGGACAAGTGGCAGCGAGAGACTTTTTAAGTTGTGCCGAGACGGGAGAGTAACAGATTTAAATGTTTTTATTAAAAAAAGAAAAAAATGCCGAACTGGATTTTTTGTTTGCTTGTTCGTTTCTTTTCGACTGTGCCGGGCGACGTGGGGGTTTGAGAGAGATTTGAACTGTAACGATGGCGATTCGTGTGTAAAAGCCGCGTTATAGTTTTACCAAATCTTATTTAATTTATAATGTAAAAATTATAGAAATAAAAAAAAATAGAAATATAAAGAAGAGTTCAGAAAATGGATCATCAGTTCACAGATATTTTCATTAGTTTCTGGAAAATACAGTTCTAGAGATTTATTTTAATAAATGGCAATTTACATACACTCTCATTAAATCAATCAGAATTGCATGTATATCTGTCCACTCTCTATGCTTTTAAAAATCGATGGTATAAATTCGGAATCAAAGTCTATATTTTAACGAGAGTAGAAAGTGGACGTTGCTTTTATCGTTGACAGCTTCGTAACATTAATTCCAGTTTGTCATTGCACCGGAAAAATAGTAAAGGAAAAATGGTACAGGTAAAAATGGCATAAATGAATAAATAGCACAAAGACCACAAAGTATAAAGAATTCCGTAGCTGAGAACCGTTTGAGAGGATCGAGTACTACGATGCTCCTTTTCTATAATTTTTATCATGGACCAAACGTGCGAGTTGTATAATAACTCGGGAAGTTGAGCGCACCTGTCTTGCACAGTTCTAGGTTATCATTGAGCAAGCTGTATAACCTATTCGCCTTCCTCTGATATTCTAGTTACCATACATAAATTAAGCTCACCAATCGCAGTGAAGACAAACCATCTAAGAGAACAAAACTCTGATATAAAACAACAAAACGAATAGAAAGAGTCCGTTTGATCTGTAAAGCAATCTCTTAATACATGTGTCACAAACAAAACACCCGTTTGTAATATGTCATTAGCCAGAACGGAAGTAGTAAGGCTTATAAAACTGCCACGAGAATGCCCATGTCAATGCGTCATCTGGTCTAATTCTGGTAAATGTAACCGTATTAATCTACACGACATTTATGGGTGAATATCCAACCCTGTGTTTATGTATTTTTTGATACACTTGTATAATTTGAAGTGGTAATATAACGTGGCATGCTGCATCTTAACACGACCACGACGATGTGTGTTAAAGTATCACAAAAAAAAAACAAAGAAAAAAGAAATTTGGCCCAGCTTTTTATCAGTTTTAACAGGTCATTTATTTATAGTACTTTTCAAACTACGCCTGCATCTTGATGTTACTAATCTCTTCATGCGCCATGCTGTTAAGAAAACTCTGCCGTGTTGAACACGTGCTTTTTCTCTTCCCATGTCGACACGGTTGCACAAGTCCAGTTGCTGCCATTCGTTTTTATTATCTTTTAAAAATCTGTGCTATTTTTTTCAATGGGATAACTGCAGCTCGCCCCACGACACACGGTCGTCCGATCATTTTCTTTGTTCACTGTTCGGATTGCATCTTGTTTTAAAAGTTCCTCTCGCACTCACACTTTCTTCCAAGTCTCTCCGGTTGCCACGTGGTTCCAACACTGTTTCCACTTTTCTTTTCTTTCCCTTCCTTTGCTGTGACGTCGGCTTTTTCATTTGCATAAGTGAACTGCAGCTGCTGCTAAATACGTCTCCGTGGCTTCGTTACGGTAAGTATAACGTCGTGGGAGAGAAGTAAAGTAAGCTCTTATTCTTTTTTTACGGCCTAACTTAAGATCGACTAGACGTGCTAAATGATATTTGCTTGCGCATTATAGTCTTCTAGTTTGGCATGAAAAAAATAAATCGATGCCATGTCATGTTTCTCCTATTTTGGAAAAAATCAGGAATATACAAGTTTTTATATGTGCTTATTGTAACTGAAAAAGCAAACTATGTGTGAGAGAAAAAAGATAGGCAACCCAGTTTCGTAAGCAGAGAATTTTTACTGTTTTAGTTCTGGCAAACAGTGTTCTTTTTCAAGCCAACGACTTTTTTTAATTCAAGTTTCACTCCAAATAAGGAACAGTGCCACTTTGAAGCAGGGGGCTACTATCAGGGATACTATGAAGGGGGATGAGTAGAAAGATGTTTGTTCACATTACACTTGAACTTCTGCATATCGGTACCGTTGGGAAAACAGAATCCCGGAAGGTAGTTCCAAAAACCTGCAATTCTGGGAAAGAAACTATTGGAGTAAAAGGCTTTCTTGCACCTAGGGATCTCTACTGTAAAGGGGTAAGACTTAGTGGCTTGTCGGGTTTGTCGGGGGTAGTTACGTCGAGGAGGTACAAGTGTTTTCACTTCGTCAGAGCATTCACCATTAAAGCATTTTTAGAACAGACAGAGGGATGCAACATCTCGTCAATGGGACAGAGGCTGAAGCCTAGATTACAGTGTAGGACCTATCAAGTTGGCGACTCTCTTTTGAACCCTGTTCAGGAGTGAGAGACAAGAAGCAGATGCACCAGCCCAGATGTGACAACAGTACTCCATACATGGGCTAATGGTGGCCTTATAGAGGTACAGCATACTTTCAGGCGTAAGTAGTTTTCTAGCACGGTAGAGGGAGCCAACCTTCTTTGCATCAGCCTTGGCAATGCTCTCAATGTATCTATTCCAGTTCATAGTCACTGTAAACGTTAGGCCGAGGAGTTTAAAAGAAGTACTTTCAGGCAATGTGTTCTTGGCTATTGCTATTGGTGGTAGAGAAGGTGTCTTGTAGTTATTGAAGGAAACCAGTTTAGTCTTGGCAGCATTGAATGTGACTATCCATTTTCCCCCCATTCCACTACTGATTGGAGGTCATCCTCTAGTGTTTCTACCATTTCCTTTGATATGTGTTCATTTGTTTTCCCCTCATATTTGTTATAGAGAGTGGTGTCATCGGCAAATATACCCATCTCCGAAACAATTTTATCAAGGAGGTCATTTATGAATATCAGGAATAATAGAGGTCCACGGATAGACCCCTGAGGTACTCCCGCATTTATGTCATATTGTTTAGATGTAAGACCGTCGAGGACAAGAAGGATTTTATTACATTATGTATTTTTCCAGTCATTCCATATGATCTAATTTTCCTTAGAAGACCATCGTGCCATACCTTGTCAAAAGCCTTAGATATATCAAGGGCTACCGCTCTACCGATCTGCCCTCCCTTGTTTTGTCCAGTGAACGGTATATACGTTTAAAGACTACAGTTAAGATATCTGCTGTTGAACGGGCTTGCCTGAATCTATATTGTTTGTCAGTCAGGAGTTTAGCAGCTATTAGATGCTGGACAAGGGCTTGATTAACTAAGGACTCAAATATTTTGGCAAAAAACGGGAGAAGGCTAATGGGGCGATAATTTAGTGGGCCAGTTCTTTCACCAGAATTCTTGAAGACTGGGGCCACAGAAGCGGTTTTCCAGCAGTCGGGAAAGCAAGATTCATTAAGGCACTCATTGTAAAGTTTGGAGAGAACTGGGGTAATCTCAGCAGACCATTTTTATTAGCACAGCCGGGACGAGATCTGGTCCACATGCTTTTGAGGTGTGTAGGTTTTTTATGATACCATGCACCTGAGACTCAAATCGTCTAGTATGGCGTCTGTCCGCAAAGGAAAATCGGGGTTTCCACAAAGGAAAATCGGTTGCCGTGCAAGCAACTTCATGATTGATTGATAGTGGGGGAATCGTTGACTGCCCATTATTTACTAGACTGTTGTAGATTTTCCAAAAATCACGGGTTCCTAATTTCTGTGCTTCAATGCGTTTCCTGGTGGTTTCGGTGTAATCCGTCTTAGCTGTCTCTATTACTCTCTTACAATTATTTCTGGCTTCTATATACTTCTGGCTGTTTGAACTGGACTTATGTCGGTTGAATCAGCAGAACGCATGCTGCCTTTGAGCAATAGCAGCTGCACAAGCAGAGGTAAACCATTGAGGAGAGTGGGTTTTCTAAAGAATTTCCGTGTGGGAACATGTGCCTCAATTGCAGTTTTTAACCATTCAGTGATCTCATTCGCACACTGTTCAGCTGGGAGAGAAAAGATATTTTGCCATGGGGCATCTCTGATGGCTTCCCAGTCGGCCTTTTTGTAATACCCCGTTGTTTTGAGTAGTGGGTCTTCAGTTTCAGGCGAGAATTGAGGGCGATTCCTACCATTATCACAGCGTGATCAGCATTCCCGAGTAGGCTGTGGGAATTTGTTGTACAGACAGAGATCTAGAAGTGAGGCATGGTGATCTTGCTGGTCTGGGAAACGTGTCGGAAATGTAACCGTCTGAGATAGAGAATGGGATATAGAGAAGCTATGTATTGTGCTACCAACTAGGTCTGTGTAATTAGAGAATCCTAGCCAGTTACTGTGGTGGACATTGAAGTCACCAAATACATGCACTTGTGTGCTAGTATCGAGGGAGAGTGCTATATCTATGCTGTCAGAGACTTTGTTTATTAGGGTACAATCCTGGGTTGAGGGAGAGCGGTAGAGAAAATACAAGTAGCTAATATTATGTTGCATATTTAGTCTGAAGCACATAAAGGCCTGGTCGTCTGATTCTAGTTTTATTTCTTTAGTCAGGGGGAGAGTGTTACGAATATATACTTAAGTTTACCGAAACAAAAATTGATCCAGAAAATAGGCAAGTATAAATGCGGTACTATGGAATATCAATACATGAAAGAATAAACGCGATAAGTAAATAAATATAGTTAGAAAAGCAATGAAACACATACAAGTATCTTATATCGAAAATAATATTCGAACACATTTGCAGACAGTACTTAACTTTCACAGAGATATTGGAAAGGAGTTTGGTTTGAACAAATGTGCAAAGTGGTTCATCAGAGTTAGAACAAGATCCAAACAAAAGAAATACAGCTTGATGAATATACTGACATCAAGGACCTAAGAGTACGAACGGTACAAATACCATGGAATAGATGAGAACGATTCAATTCAACATGCCATTATGAGAGAAAAGTTAGGAGTTAATATATACAACAGAAAGTCTGTAAAACATTTGGCATTGTAAACTGGAACATGAACAAATTAGAAAATAAAATGCGGAAAAGCTGACACTGCGCAGAATAACAAGCAAAAACCAATGTTTGCTTAGATTGTATCTGCCCGAAAAAGTAGTAAGTATGCGTCTCCCAGAAATTGACCATCAGCATCATGTCACTATTGTGAGCACTCGACAATATCTGATGAACTCCCAAAATCCAAACTTCAAAATTGTAAATTAACATCAATAAACAATAGCTAGTAGAAGAACATTCATCACGAAATTGGCTAAACATTTTAGATAAGACGGTCTTAGAAATGAGACAGAATTAGAAAATAAGTAAAGAGCTCCAAAGAGTCGCGAAAAATAAACCAATCACTTCGATTGCAAAAACTGAAAAAATGGGTCGACCAAGAGCAAGTCAAGTATTTTCTTCGTGAATTCACTCAGGACTATATAGTGTAAGAAGTTTCTTTCTTACACACTCAAATTCCTCCCTGCAGAAGCAACTGAATTCCACAAACAAAAGCCATACCTTTAAACTCAAAATTTATTCACAATGTAACAGCAATGAAAGTTATTTGGTTCTGGTATAGTCCTTTGCAAAACGGTGGCCCGATTTGTCCCCATACGCATGGAGCCTTTAGTATGAGTTCGATTCTTGGACTGTTAGTTCATTGTTCCTTTGGAAGGATCCATGAAAATCATGGAGAACACGACGGGAATGATGGCGCATATAATCAGGCGATAAGATGATAAGTTAAGATCCTATAATTGGATAATAACACGACGAAGAGTTTCCTGAATGTCATCCTGGATCTGAATAGGTTCAGCAAAATACGTTGTCTCTGCTTGTAGAGATATGGCCTTCGTTCACCGACTGCTTGGTGTCCATGAAGGAATTGTCTTGGGTCCCTAGTGAGGGAACCGCTGGGTTGAGTCTGTATCGTCCCCTGTTCTTTCTCATACTGAAAAATAAACGCACGAATACAAAAAAAAAAAGGTGCCAAGTCAAATCACCTGACACATTCAAATTTAAACCAATCACAGACTGCCTACTATAACTCTATGGCCGGCCTAAAAGAAAGATGTCGGTTGTATGTGGAAATTTCTCACAATAGATAAGAAAGGTTCTACAGGCTAGTAATAAAGATAATCGCTCCAGACATCAGAAACGGATTATAATCGCTGCCCAATATCAACGCTTGATGAGCAATACTTTTAAGATGGGTAGTCTTAGCAATGACAACAAATGACAACAAATGCAGATTTTGAAACACAGAGAATCTGAGTCACCTGACATCCATCTGTAAGGTTCTGCTTGAGGATGGCTTCTATACAATGCAACATATTGTGTAAATAGCTCTAGTTGAATATCTGTGTGTAAATGTCAGTAAAATGTTGAATATCAAATGTAGCAGCAAATCCTGGAAGTATACATCAGAACAAACAGTTGGAATTGAAGTCATACACTATTCACTATGACTGTACAATTCCTAAAGATACGTATCTGGAAAACGGAGCTATTAAACCTAAGATAGTGATATCGGACAAGAAGCACCCTTAGTAGAAGAGAATATCCCAACATGACCTCCCACAACATGAAAGCCAGCCGGATCACCGCTATCCGCCGAGTATTCGCCGAGCTCCGAACGGCGATTGTGAAAATGTCATGCTCCCAGTTCCCGATCTTTTGCAGGCAGTGATTGAAGCTGAAGGCAGCTACATTGAATAGATGTCAGCTATATAATCAAGTTACCTGAATTTATTTTTTCTATAAAAGTTTCAAAATATATATATATAATTTGTTACGCATCGGAATACGCTGGGAACTGCGAGAGACCAATGGGCGCAACAATAGAAAAAGAAATAAGACAATAAAAAAAATGACGAAAAGAGGTGAAATGAGGGGATGGAATACCTTGTCCCAGGACACCCGTAAAATATATACAGGACAGCAGGACTCATGAAATAACAAGACAAATGCAAAATGAAATTTTATAAATTTTATTTAAGGACTAACATTAGCTAAAGAATAGAGGGTTGAGAAAATAAAATAAAATAAAAACATATAGAATAACAGCAAAAAAAAAATGAAGGAAAATTTATGGAGTCGAGTAGAAAACATCGTCCGTATTTTCTAAAGTTCAAAGTTCAAAGTTCAAAGTTCAATGTTCAGCGTGGACGGATGAGGGTAAAGGAAAGAGGGAAAATAGCAAAAAGGTAGCTTACTGTTCGCCAATACGCGCGTTTGGTACATTGTCTTGTTTTGTTCGTTTCTCATTTCGGCCGTAATTCTTCTTTCGTGTTGCATAAGTAAGTATCATCCACAGAAAATTCTCATAGTTTCCTTCGTTGGTGAGAGCCACGCAGCATGCGTCTAGCTCCGTCGCTGGTCGGACCCCAAAAGAGGAAGAGGGCATCAAAAGATCCGTAACCTGTTCCTAGACTGCGCATGGCAGAGGAGAGGGAGGGGCCTTATTCTGGGTGTGTTTACTGCGATGTCAGCAAAGGTGAATTGTCGTAATTATTTATAGTTGGGTCTGACCGACCCTTTCTGTTCATGTCTACTCCTCCTCTCTCTCTGTATTTCCCTATTCTCTCTTCTCTCTGTATATCTCCTTATTCCCTCACTTTCAAACTTCCTCGCTGACAAGTTACAACACAAAACAAGCGTAAAATAACAAATACGGGTGGTGCGTGCTCGACTTTTAAATATTCTATTAAAACTTTAAACTTTCCCTATAATTATATAACAATATATATATATATATATATATATATATATATATATATATATATATATAAATTATTCGCGACTTGCTCTTCGCTGACGATGCCGCACTGGTAGCCACATCCTTTGAAGAAGCCCAGGTTCTTCTTGATCGATTTTCAGCCGCGTGCAAGGCCTTTGGCCAGACAATTAGCATAAGGAAGACTGAGGTAGTGCATCAGCCACACCCTACTCCAAAACAAGTTGAAGGCGTAAAGCAAAATCCACCAGAGTATAGATTTCCTGCTCGCAAGCTGAAAGTCGACGGTCATGATATCAATTATGTCAAGTCCTTTCCTTACCTTGGTAGCAAGGTGAACCAGGGCGGTTCTCTTGATGATGAAATTGTCAACAGGATTGCTAAGGCCACTTCTTCCTTTGGAAATCTTCGCCATCGCTTGTGGAACGAAAGGGGTATTCGACTAGACACAAAAATCCTTGTCTCCCGTGCTGTTGTTCTTTCCATTCTTCTTTATGGATCTGAGTCATGGACCCCACGCAGACATCACATTAATCAGCTGGACGTTTTCCACAAAAGCTGTCTACGCTCCATATGTGGTCTTAGCCTCCGCGACAAGGTATCAAATGCCGAATTATTCACAAAATGCAAAATATCTGGCATTGAATTATTCCTTATTCAATCGCAATGGCGGTGGGCTGGTCATGTATTGAGGATGCCCGATGACAGAATTCCAAAAATTGCGATGTACAGTCAATTTGAAGGTGGTAAAAGAATTGTCGGGCGTCCTTGGCTTAGGTACAAGGACAAGTTGAAGAGTAACTTGTCTGAAGTGAACATACCATACAGAAGTCTTGAAGATGAGGTGAATGACCGAAAAGGATGGAGATCAAGGTATTTTGAAGGTCTCCAGTGGTTTCAATCTGAAAGCTTAAGGCAACTGAAGGAAAACAGAGTAAGAGCAAAACGACTAGCAGCCGCACCAATATCTGCAGCGTTAAATCCACATTCATGTTCTATTTGTGGCCTTGTTTGCAAGTCCCTTGCTGGACTAAAAAGTCATCAGAGGCAAAAGCATGAGTTTTAGAAATATGGGTTGTCCGAACCTCATACGTCGAAATCGACAGGAGAGTCCATCATATATATATATATATATATATATATATATATATATATATATATATATATATATATATATATACAAGGTTTATAAGAGTAAGGAGTTATTGCAATTATAAAAAGCTCCATAGATGTTGTTACCTAGAGCTATATATAGAAAAGGTGAGGATAAATAATTTTGAAATTATCAAGTTTAGACAGTGGGAAACATAACAAAACCCAAGTTTTTCATGTACGATCGTTTCAGAAACGCTATTCTTTTATTTATTTGCTATTTACAAATATAAGCATCGAGAAATAATTTTTTTGGATATCGTCTCTCCATAAGCATAAAATGTGTGTGTGAGGGGACGACGGAAGCTGCTGGATGTTTCCGATCGAACGAAAGTCAATAGAAAAACGATAAAAAAATAAAGAAAATAAAACAAACAACCTACCCTAATAATTTTATAAATCAACTGTTTTATTTTTGTATGGCAACTGTGTTTTTTGAGGAGGGGTAATAAAAGTTTTATTTTTTTTGAATTAATGGACAAATATATTTTTTGGTTTGTTTGTTTATGGCAAGTTATTTTGGTAGTTTTTATGACCTGCCACAGCGTAGTATAAACACTTCCAACCTCGCCATGTTAAGAACGGCTTTCGGAATAAACACTTCCAACCACCCCATGTAAAGAACCGTTTTCGGAATAAATACCCCGACCGTTCCATGTTAAATACGACCTCTGAGGTTAGGGGTGTTATTTCCGAAAACCGTTCTTAGCATGGGGAGGTTGGGGTTTTTATACTGTGCTGACGCTATGATACTCTGTCCTTTCTTTTATTTTTCTTTTAAACTCTGTCCTTTCCTTTCTTTTTTATTCTTCCAATTTTTACCGCCTGCTCGCTCGTGTCTCTTTTTGCTGACTCGGTATAATCTCGCGGTTTCTATCGTTCGCCGGGCGTTGCCGAGCGAGACTCACGGAAAAACGGGCTTTAAACTGCAGAAGTGCCTATTTTTTAAACTTTTATTTCCTGCTTTCTTTGGAAACTGGAAAAAAAAAACGATTGTTGAATTACTACGTATTAAAAAAAAAATGTTTAAATAAAAATTGCCCCAAACAATGCCCTTACCCCCAATGATTATGTTCTTGATGACTCCCAAAAGAATATTAAGAAATTTCCAGGCGATGTGACCCCCCAGCGATGTGGGTGTGTCTTGTGTAGTTCCTGACGTTTAGCTGATCGGACAGAGACGATTAAAGATATGACGTGATCTATATTTATGTAAACGTTTTGTAATATCCAAATATTTTTACTTAATAATTTTCTGTATATATCCATTTCGTAAATCATTACGGTTGGAGGATTAAGGAAATATAAACGAATCAAGCGAAATTCATGCAGGACCGTTTTATGTGGAGAATACTCAGCTTTTCACAAAAAGCAGCCGTCTGGAAGAAAAATAAAAACTGCCCCAGTCCAGAAGGATTACTCCTTCTCTGACCGAGGACAAAACAATTTAAACTACAATCTCAACTTGGCCTTCGGGACAAGATCAAAGTGTAGTATCTATTCTTCAGATGCTGCACTTCTATTTCTTGTTCTCTTTCGGTGGAGGAGAAATCCTTCACGACTGAGACAATTTTTATTTTTGTACCTTTTCTCCACGTTAAAAAACGACCCTGGTGTCTAACTCTGTCCCGTGGGGAGGCATAGTAAATAGGTACAATCTCAGCCCGAAGGCTAGGCAACTTCAGAATGAACATAGTTTACTCGTATGTGAGTGTGTGTATGTGTGTGTGTATGTGTGTGTGCATTTACTTTAAAATGGATGACGTCATAAAAGATGCAGAGTAGCTTTGTGACGTCATCAGCTTTTTGCTGTTTTCAAACAAACAAACAAACATTACTGCTATGGTAAACGCCTCGCACCACCACCACCACCACCACCACCACCACCACAACCACCACCACCACCACCACCATCATCATCATTATCATCATCATCTAACCATAGTCGGGAGGTTGAAGTTCAAATGCTTATGCTAGATATTCCGGTTCCGTCCCTCGACATTGGTATCTCTTGCAATGACATCTGGGTATTTCATTTCTGAAGTGAGCAGTTAGGTTCCATACATGCAGGGAAGGAATAACTTCATTTACTAAAACAATGGCCTACAAACTGAACATTTTTTGCTTTGACAATAGGTGATGCCAATAAAAGTCCACCATAAATGTGTTTTTTGGTTGAATGGGTCTGATAATATTATATTATCGTCTGTTATATAGATCACAATCGGCCCCATTAAGTTCAACCCTTACTTGCAATGTGGCAGGAGCGGTGCCAACATAGCTATGTTAAAGCTGTACGGCTTACACGACTCTCATTAAAAGAAATCAATGCCACAATTCATCATCTTCTGGTCATTTTTGCCTTTGTGACGTGTCAGTCAGAAAACAACTATCATTTCTGTACATGTGCATCCACTTATATATTTGTATGTTCTAAATCAAACCTTCCTCGACTTTGTATGCAACACCTTGTGTTATGTGTAAAAATCTTAAAAAATATAGCGAATAGCTATGACTAACAAGGAGGACTTCATGCAGACCAGACAAAGGTTTGTGGGTTCTATGCAGAATCGAATTCCACAAAAATCAGAAACAGTTTCAATTGCTGCCACTTTCAAGCAAAGACTTTCAGATTGTTGGTATTTATCAGTTATGGCTGCTGCTGATGCTTTGAAACAAATATAGGTCCTGAATATTACCTTAAACTATATCCAATGGTGAGGCCCCAGCGTGCAGGCTTCGGGGAGTGTGGAGCCACCCTTCAATTGCCATTGCTCCCAGGTTCACTCTGACCTGGAGTGGAAGTACCTGTTAGAGTCCCAACTATGAGTTAAATAGAAACCGACTTGAAAACATCAAATATATTCTATTAAAATGTTTTTCTTTAAAATCTTCGGATTCGGCATTAAATAATCTGAAAAGGTTTGATATGCCGTAAAACAAAATCAACCAACCAACCAACCAACCAACCAACCAACCAATCAAACAAACAAACAAACAAACAAATATATACAAATTTATAATACAGACCTCAACATATTGTGAAAGGAAGAAGATACAATAAATGACTATTTCCCTCATAAGCGAGTCTAGTCAAGTTAGTTGAGCCAAGTGAAATGACAAACAGATCTCTCCATCATTCTTTATGCAGGCAAATTGAATAAACACATCGAACGCCAAGGCTGCATCGTTAGAAAATGGCTTCAAGTTTAGATTGAAATGAGGCAAAAAATGAACGGTCGCATTTAATGCTAACAACACAAAGTTCCTTTCCATTAACAATTATACGAAAGCTTTCCAACCACCAACTGCCATGGATAATAACGCTCAAACTGCTTTGCCTAACATCCACAGGTGACATGAATTGAAATAACTACATACAAGGCATTGCCAAGTGTGCTGCAAACAAGTGGGCTTATTCTCCCAGACTAGAAAACTCATCAAACATACCCGTACGCTATAGATCAGCAAAGCCATCATTCGCCCATATATGGAATATTGTTGTCACATCTGGCCTGTGTACCAACCACTAGGCTTTCCCTAATGGTTTTTTTTTCTGTCGATCAAGCTCAAGACACTGCGGTTGCATCCCCGTGCCTTTCACACAAGTACTTCAACAGAACATGAACCGATAATCATACTGCACTTGAACTCCACCCATAAATAAATACTCCCAACAAACCCGAGAAGCAGCATATCTTCACCTCTTCACTGTAAAGGTTTCTAGATGTCGGAAAATTTCATACTTTAATAGTTTCTTTCCTCGCACCACTTACCGATGGTATTCCTTTTTAACTGTACTAACGCATAGAAATTTAAATGTCCTGTGAATGAACATCTCACTACACAACTTCCCACTTAGTATGCCTTCCTATAAATCTGCTCTCAAATTCACAATAGTCTTTTAGGTTCCCTTATGAATAAAAGTTAAAAACATGATTACAGTTGTGTAATGAATTGTGAAATGACATAACAGCTATCTGTAGGAGACACACACATCAGTATGTTTATTTATGCAAACATTATTGGCTACATATGTGCATACTTAATTGAAATTATTAACAGAGAAAGTAAAGAAACCACTAAGGAACACCAAATTAGTGACAGAATCGGTAAACCTAAAGGGAATGGAGCATATAATCTACTCAAAGACCACAAATTTGCCTTTCATATAAAACTGATAACTAGATTAAGACTTGAGATCGGAAGAATAAGTGAGAAAATTTTGAAACGAGGCAATCTGAAAGTTAAAGTAAGATATAACATAAACTAATGGATAAACAGCATAGATCTTATTAGTTGATTCACTTATATTACGGATAAGAAAAAAATGTGTATTTAACAGTATTGAGCACTACCCGTCGATCAAAAAATACCTTTTTTGGAAAAGCAATACAATTTGCCAAAAACTCAATGAGCATCTCAGAAAATGACATCGATATAATCATAAAATGTCATATAACGGCACTTGTAAGCAACAGTGAACAATGGACAAGAAATAGATATAATGGCTTGTTTTATATAGCCATGGGATCCCTAGACTCGTGTATATTTTCCTTTTTATTTATTTAAAATTTCTAATTTTCAGCTTATAACAAAGCCCTCATCAGGACTTCTTAAAAAAAATAAACCCTAAATTCACCAAACATTGATGTCATTACGTTCTTTCACAAAACTTCACAAAACTCAATGTTCTGTAAGGCAGAAAACAAAAACTGAACACCATGGATAAATATGTAAAGATATAAATTATTTTAAGCATAAAACCTTTACTAAAATGACTTAAAACAAAAAGTGTTCATATGCTTTTAAACAAACCAAACCAAACCAAACCAAACACCTTAAAGAAATATTTGAAGATGTCAAGAATATGACAAATCTAGACTTGTCCCAAAATTACTGAGTTTGGCATTATATATCCCCCAAAAGGATTGATATGCCGTAAAAGAAAACAACCACACCAAATCTAATCCTGCAAATAATTAGAAGGAAGTTAAACAATATATATTATAAACAATAGATAATATATACAAGTAATATGTAAAAACATTAATATATGTAGAGATAGATAGATATACGTTAAAATATAGTAATAATTAGTAATAAATAGTGATACTTACAACTAGAAATAAAATAGGTTTACGGCTCCTAAAATGCGTAGTAGAATTGTCCAAAAGTCTGGTTAGAGTACTAAGAAAAATCAACTTTAAAAGTGATATTCTCCTGAAGGGTGAAGGTTCAATCCTCAGTGTGGGCGACTGAAAATACAATTAGGAATTACTTAGGATCTCTACCCAGTCATAGCTGATGGAACAAGAGCACGGTACCCCCCGTGAAGTAAACAAAATTTTCTGCTCGAAATTCCGACTAAATTTCCGAGTTCGACAAGAAACACCTGAAAAAGGGCGGATGTTACATCGACCAAACGTGAAAATCAAACTCAAGATGAGAACAGTAGTCCAGTGCATCCAAATAATACGAATATATATCAATTTGTTATTTAAATATTTTTACATGCATAAAAGCAAGTTATCCATAGACATGTATGTTCCGTAGTATTACTTCTCTTCAGTATGGCTAAAGTTGTTGATAGGGATCGAACTCGTCCCGGCTTGATAGGGATCGAACTCGTCCGGTGTTTTATCACAAGAATCTTATCAATTTTTATGCTCGGTTTTTATCTGTTTTAAATGCAAGATTGTTTATTTATTTATTTTTTTTATTAGCGAATCCGTGGTATTTTTTCTTCTTTCTTTTCGCTTCCTGAAAGATTTGTAAGAGAGAAATTATCTGCCCTTTGTTTATTTTCTAGTCATCTATTTGGGACGTGTTTTTTTGTATTTACTAATTTATTATTTTTATATTTATTTAAATATTTTATGTGCATAAAAGTAAGTTATACATATTACGTACACAAAAATAATTTATACGTAATATATATATATGTATATATATATATATATATATATATATATATATATATATATATATATATATATATATATATAGAGAGAGAGAGAGAGAGAGAGAGAGAGAGAGATTAAATGAATTACTGACTAAATAGTTTTCTAACGAATGATAAAAAATAAAAAATATTTTTTTTGTATAGTTTTAAAGGTTAAAACACTTCCAAGACTATATATATTCTATTACTATTATATAAAATAAACTTTGTTTGTGCGTGTGTGAGTACACACCCTATGGATTTGGAAACGGCTGGCCAGATTTTTTTTTTATAAAATTTCACATTTTAATATAAACATTTATTCTTCCAATATCGTAAATGCAAATTTTAGTATAGCGAATTTATCAAACATTCGGAAAAAGGCTTCATCTATGTATAAAACGCCACAGCCAAACTAAAAATGCAAGTATACTATGAATTTATGAATACATATTTTATTTTATAATCCCTTCCTTTTTTAAGGTAAATTTTTCTTCGACTTATTCTGCATTTAATAGTCCATAATCCACAAAGGAATAACACTATGCAAGAATCTCCACCTAAGTAAAATAGTACATGATTTGTATTCTGATTCAAGATCTGACCTTAATTTCTTTAGATTAGATACCTTTTTCATATAATATAAATCATAATTTATCATTATTGGTTATAAATGAAAAATAAAATTGTCAATTTAAACAAGCTTTCTTTTTTTAAACCCTTCTGTGTTAGGTGTCCTCCTTTCTTTTAATATTCTAGCAGTAGTCTGCTAACATGCCAGGTTCCCTAAAACGTTTCTCTTTTAAAATTGAAATCTCTCACCATGTTCATCACTCACATCACTATGATTCTCAGCAAAATTGTCAAATTTGTAAAAACAAACCTATAACTTTTTCGACTAAAATAAGGTCAGAAATGGATTTTCCATGCTATAATGTATACAAAAAAAAAAGTCACAGATGTCCTGTAGATTTTTTAGCGTTGCACAGTAAAATTAATTCATACCAACCGCTATTGTATTTATATTGTATTTATACAAATTTTCCCCTTGGCACTTGTCAGGTTGCAGTTGGAAAATTTATGGAAGAGGTCACAAAGAGAGGGTTAGTTAGAAAAGAGAGAGAGAGAGAGAGAGAGAGAGAGAGAGAGAGAGAGAGAGAGAGCGGGAGTATGATTAAAGACCATTGAAGAACAAAAGTTGTAGCGATACGCACTAATATGGCATCGAGAAGCTCCCCCACAAAAATTACTACGTGGTCCAGTCTCCATTCATAAAATGCCAATATAAAAGCGCCAGCATTATGCATCTGCTGATAAAACAGCCCCTTTGGGTGTTACTCTAGGATTCGGATTCTTGACTATCAGGTGGATAACGTCAACCCAGGTAAAACGTTTACCTAGGTACGGGGCGATGACAACGTGGTAGTATCAAATCTACTCAGCTGATTGAGAGAACATCCAGGAAGGATTGGCATAAGAATCCTTTGTTGTCTCTGTCTCTGCATGTGACAAAGCAAATAAGTGAAGTAAAAGTATCTAATGCGCTCCTACTGGAAAATGCAGATGGGACTACTGAGGCAGTTTTATATGACAGTGTGACTTTCCTCACGAGCGCCGGCGTTTCAACCTCCATTTTATTGACTTTGTGTCACCTATTCCCACCGTGGAAAGGAGATAAACGTCAAGTTTGACTTCTGCATAAAACACACGATGACCTTGCCTAAAGATTGCGTTGTCTGTATGAAGTCTTCCTCGTTGGTCGTAACTGTTCATACACATGCAGGATGCAAAATTTTATCACGATACTGATTAGCAAGCCACCCTAGTCGGAGAAGGACTGGCCTAGAATGCACAAAGGAATTTCGCAATTTTTTATACTTATCAGAAGCATCCTAATACAAAACCTATGTAAGAACACTCCCCAGACACATCAAGTAACTTTGTGTGAAATTTCCAAAGAATTTTCTCAATTGTTTCCGAGTCCATAGTGAACAAAACACACACACACACACACACACACACACACACACACACACACACACACACACACACACACACACACACACACACACACACACAGTTCCTTTTATATAATAGTAAGGGTTTTCCTTTCATAATGCAAGCATCATTTTTCTATTCAAAACCAGTTTAGGTATAAAATTTTCCAAATTTATTGGCCATTTTGAAAAAAAAAAAAAACAAACAACTGACAACTAGTTCAAACCTATAACAGAGTTTTGTTTCCATTTCATTCACAATTATGCATATGTATGCAAAGATAATGTTTAAAAAATTTACACATTTATATCTTTTATAAGGGTTTTTGAAGCATGAAAACGATGTTACTTTTTGTATTTAATATTTTTATTATTATTGTTTATATTTTAAGCGGACCTCCGCTTTTGGTCACCAAAAAAGTATCGAAATCTTGTGACCAAGAGCGGAAATATAAAAACTAACAATAAAAATATTAAACATAAAAAGCTTAAAAAAACCCTCATAACCTTTAAATCACTATCCTAGAAGTATACATGGACTTTTAACATTATATATATATATATATATATATATATATATATATATATATATATATATATATATATATATTTAAATAAGGGAGTAGTCACCAACAATGTGTATTTTTTAACATTATTTTATTATTCCGTGTCTTGGTTTTTCATTGAGAATTATGTTTGGATCATTGTAATAATGTTTTTAAGGCATTGAAATCGTTTACGCGCGTTTCAGACGGTCTGTGATGCGTCCTCGTCAGAAATTATTTTCATGTGTGTGAGTGTGTATATATATATATATATGCATATATATACACATACACACACACACATATATATATATATGTGTGTGTGCGTGTGTGCGTGTGTGTGTATGTGTATGTGTGTGTGCTATTCAAATTTGCTCTTTATAAAAAGTAACATATTCCAAACTTTTTACGTGTAGTGTATGAAAGCACGCCTTTCGCTCTATCCGTGTTCCTGTCTCTGGCTATTTTGTCTTTCGGTGTCTATCTGTCTAGTCATAAAACACGCCCCACCCGAGGTCTTATACTAACGATGCAACTAGTCATTTGATAGCTGAGCCCTGGCGTCTCCCTGCAATCATCAATCAAAATACCGGGACGTCGCGCTGGTCTGCCGCCAAAACTGCGATTCGACTTCGTCTTTTGCTTTTTGCTAAGAACCGAAAGTCTTCTGATAAGGGATAAAATAAATCGTAAAAATATAATATAAAACAAAACTCCCCTAGCAAATAATTTGACACATATACATAAACATATAACCACACACACACACACACACACACACACACACACACACACACACACACACACACACACACACACACACACACACACACGCACACACATATATATATAAATATATATACGTACATATATACAAGTGAACATATTTATATATACGCATATATATATGTGTATATATACACCCTCATACTTATGTATACCTACATATAGCTATATAATATATATATATATTATATATATAACTTTACTATTATATATATATACGTATACGTATATACTCATATACATATGTATATATACATATATACATATATAAACGGATAAATGTACATTATTTGCAAATATATATGCATGTTATTATAGATATATACATGCCTATATGTACATGTATATATACATATATATATATATATATATACTTACACATATGTATTATATAACTAAATATGTAAACTTCAATGCACTTATATACATGTACATATTAATATGTGTATGCCATTAGTATATATATTATATATATATATATATATATTAATGGCACCCACACACACATATATATTAATGGCACACACACACACACACACATATATATATATAAATATATATACGTACATATATACAAGTGAACATATTTATATATACGCATATACATGTGTATATATACACCCTCATATTTATGTATACCTACATATAGCTATATAATATATATATATTATATATATATAACTTTACTATTATATATATATACGTATACGTATATACTCATATACATATGTATATATACATATATACATATATAAACGGATAAATGTACATTATTTGCAAATATATATGCATGTTATTATAGATATATACATGCCTATATGTACATGTATATATACATATATATATATACTTACACATATGTATTATATAACTAAATATATAAACTTCAATGCACTTATATATATGTACATATTAATATGTGTATGCCATTAGTATATATATTATATATATATATATATATATTAATGGCACACACACATATATATTAATGGCACACACACACACACACACACATATATATATATGTGTCATTAGTGTTTATCTATGATAGACACTTTGTATCTTCAGTGATCATTACACCGAAGGAATTCCATTTTAGCGGTTCTGGGCATTTTCCAAAAACGAAACATTACGCCCAACAATTATTCATTATTTCTTTCTTTATTCATTTTTTTAAAATCTTTTTTCGTTATTTTAATTTTTCTTTTTTCTTTCTTTTTCTTTTAATCTGTCTCTTTTCCCGCTTTATGTACTCTTTAATAATTTCTTCTTATCAAGGCCCGGAGCCACTCGATTATAAGGAAAATAATTGTACAGCAGTCAATGCGACAATATTGTAGCAATCGTTAGTAGCGGAAATTTGGTAAATTGGATTATTTAATGGGACAGCTTACCGAGAACTTGTTTACGTTTGAGTTGAAGATAACCATATTATAGTCAGTTGGAAAGCAGGAAAACGGAAGAGAGTTCCACAGGTGTGCAGTTCTGAGAAAACGCTTTCTTCATTGAATCTACGTTCCGATAAAGAGTTAGAGAAATTATTGATAGTAGTTTCAGCTAAACGAGTGTTTCCATGAAAGTTGGCGAGGAGGAACCATAGAGTGGAGTTCAGATAAGCACTTGCCATGAAAATAACGATAAAGCAGAGACAGGCTCGAAACGTCTTTTCTGTGGGAAAGAGGTTGCAAGTAAGATAAAAGGGCACCCAAAATAGGCCCCGAAGGTAAGATAAGGCCTTCCTAGCAGCTCCTGCCCAGATGTGGCAACAATACTCCATTCTTTGACGTATTTGGATCTTATGCAGGGAGAGAATTACATCAGCAGTGAGATATCTATTGGAGCGGTAGAATGATCCCACCATTTTCCCAGTATCCTTGGCAACGGATTTGATGTACGTGTTCCATTTCAAATCAGGAGTAAACATGTCAAAACATGAAGCCTCCCAAGACAAGAGCTATTCATTTCAATTGATGCCAGACAGGGATCAAAGTGTTTGTGATATAAAGATAGAAGTTTGATTTTAGATGCATTAAAATTAACCAGCCACCTCTTTCCCCATTGCACCACGTAATCAAGATCAGAAGAGAGAATCAGAGAGAACATAGCCATTTATAGTCTTTAAAGTGTTGCCATAGATGGTAGTGTCGTCAACATAAATGCATGCGAATGATCTGAGTATGTTATTTGGGAGATCATTGATGTAGCTCAGGAAGAGAGTTGAACCTAGGATGGACTTCAGCATTAATACTGTGAGCTTCTGATATCAGCCCATCAACCACTACTTTTATGAACCTATCAGAGAGAAATGATTTAATAATTGAGAAGACATTTTCAGCCGTACCGTAACTAGAGATCTTGTGGAGTAGATCTGTATGCCATACTCCATCAAAGGCCTTTTATATGTCAAAAGCAATTGCTCTAGAAAGGAAGCCCTCGTCGAGAGATTCAGTTATCCTATGAGATATAATCGTTAGCACATCTGCTGTAGATCTAGCAGAACAGAAACCATATATGTCACTAAGAATACTATTTTTGCTATTTTTTCTCTATTTAACACAGATTCCAGCAACTTACTCATAATGCACAGGAGACTGATTGGTCTGTACTGAAGGGAAGATGACCGATCATTTTGACTCTTTAATACGGGACATACTGATGAGGTTTTCCAGGGTGTTGAGAAGCAATTCTTCCTAAGACAAGGCTTAAACTGCTTTGGAAGTATGGAAGCTACTTCTGGTTGAAGCTTTTTCAGCACTATAATTGGAATTCCGCCAGAGCCTGTTCCTTTACTGGAATAAAGGTTTATGATTAGTTTGGCAACATCACGCACAGGTACTTGTATGTCGCATATGTATATTTAAAAGAGTGTAGCCAGCAACCATTCTTGGTTTGTGAGACTTTTATCATTTAAACATTTTTTTAATAATTATGTTATTTTAAAAATATTAATATATGATAAAAGTCTCAAAAACCTAGAATTGTTTTGGCTACACTCTTTAATATATATATATATATATATATATATATATATATATATATATATATATATATATATATATATATAAAGCTGAACGTCTGTGTGTGTGTGTGTCTGGTCACGAATAGGTTCTGGTTGACTATTATAGAAAACTGATCACATATAATGATAGAAGATGTATCGAGACACAGGAATGGGTATGTTTGATCTGGCAGAACGGTGGTTCATTAAAATTGTGGGGTCTGCGTTCGCGCCTGGTCCACAAAGTATGGAAATAAAAAATTAAAAAAAAAAAAAACGTTTACAAGTGTTTTTGATATAGATGTTCAAAATAATACTTTGATAAGTATGTTTTAACTTAAATAGGGATGGTATAATAAAATTGTGGGATCTGCGTTCGTGTCTGGCCTCCATAGAATGGAAATAGGCACAAACTTTAATAAAGACTTTTCATATCTATCTGCGTAAGTATACTTTGATAATTATGTTTCAGTTTGAAGAAATATGGTATAATAAAATTATGGGGTGTTCGTTCGCGCTTGACCTTCATAGAATGGAAATATGTCACAAAGTTTAACAAGTTTTTTTTTTAAATATAGATCCACAGAATATTGTGATAAGTGTTTCAGTGTGAACAGGTATGGTATAATAAATTATGGGGTTTATCTATTTTATTTTTACTTTCATCATATTTTGCTTTGGTTTTGATACCCCCAAATTCGAAGCTACCTCTTTACAACCCTTCCTTTTCATAACCTATCATACTTTCATAAATCAGAGTCCATTCTCTGTATGCTGTTTTTGAACTAAGTCAATGACGGGTACTTTTGCTAGTACATATATATATATATTTGTATGTTTATGTGTGTGCGTGTGCGTGTGTTTGTGAAAAATAAAGACGGTAAAATAAATTAAATATATGAATAAATTATAGAAAACAAGATTTACCGGTTTCGTACGTATCAAAGACCGTCATCAGCAAAAATTTCTGTTGTTATATTCATTATATGTAGTTATTATATTTTGTTTTGTTTTTAATATTTATTATTATATATGTGCTTAATGTATACGTGGTTATATTTATCTCTGTTGCGGCTATTTTATTTGTCGCTATTATTATTATAGTAACTATTTATTTATTACACGGATTTTCCGGTTTAAAAATACGCTTAAATATATTTAATTCATGCAGATTTTATATCATAAGTAAAATATGCCGACAAGATGAAATGAACATTTTCTATTTGAACTTGCCAATATATGTCTGTACGTGTTATTCATCTATGTAAACAAAGATTTTACTCGTTAAAAACAGTTTTTGGTGTATGATTATTATTTTCTGTTAATTTCAATGTTATGTGACCAGTGGTTCAAGAGTTTATTAGTTAATTATTTCCACAGAAAGACACACACATGCATCTACTGTTTTATTTATATAGATATATGTGACTATCATATTATTATAGTACGAATTATATTTATTATATGCGTGGTAATTATATTGTGGTATTTATATTTATTATACATGTGGTTATTTTATTTATTATAGATGTGGTTATTTTATTTTATAGATGTGGTTATTTTATTGTGGTTATCATATTTAATATATCGTGGTTATCATATTTATTATATATTAAACTAATGGAGGTACCCGGCGTTGCCCGGATGTTTGGAGGTGTAAAAGAAAAAAGTGTTAGTAGGGAGGGAGGTTCGAACCCGTGACGAATCCGAGGCGGAAAACAAAGGTAAAGAAAACGTGACATCTTACCGCTACGCTATAAGGCCATTAGGAAGTGAAAGGCGTTCAAATTCATCGGTGTTAATAAAAAAGTTGACTTGGTAAGTGAGCGCAGAAATGAACGTTGGCTGAAGGCCTGTCAGCTTTCTGCCGTTTCATTTATTTGTTTCCCTACGATGTTGGGGAAACCAAGCTTTCCCCCGAAAAAGGGGAGCTCTCAAATGAATAGCAATTGTCTGATATGAAGGGTTTTCCCCACATTGATCAAAACTAATTGTTTTCAAGATGGTCACCTATCTTGTACTTGCCAGGCTCCACCTTGCTTATCTTCGGTGATCTAACGAAAATTTTGTTGTCAGCGTGATTATGATTTTCTACGAGGGTCGTTCCAAAAGTAAAAGATTCTATTTTTAACTCAAAAACTAAAATATTGAAGATATACGAAGGTGGGAGTGGTACCATTAAAACGAGCGGTCTGTTGCTTTGCTTCAAAATTATGTTTTCTACATAGTAACAATCATTCTCAATGCACGTTTGCCAGCGATGAACGATGACTCGACCGAAAAAGTTCAGACCACGCTTGGTTACTCACATCTCTTACGCTACTTAGGAGATGGGTTCATCGATTTCTTACTGTGGTGACAACTGAATCGGCTTCGCAAACGTTCACCAAGCGCCGATAGAGTACAAAACCGTCAATCGGTTCAATTTTTATTGCATGGAGGAATTCGATGAGGCACCTCTGCTTCTGACAGGGGGCGCTTTCTTAAAGTCTCACACCGTAAATAACTGAAAGCGAGAGATGAAAATTTTAGATCATGAATGCATAAGTTCAGTTATTATAACAATGCGATTTATAATCCGCTCTGAAACATTCGAATGTAATTAAAAATTGGAGGCATTAATTTCATAACATTCCTCGTAGCATTAAAATATATTACACTTGTCTGAAGTCGTAGAGTAAACTGAATGGGATATAACTAGATAGTAATAGTGTGGTATCGGTTTCAGACAAGTAATAATTATCTATCATTAGACATACAACATGAAACTAAATAGAAATAATAGGACCAATCGAGCTCATGAAAAAGAATTTCAAAAACAACCTGGCAAATATACCCGCTAAATTAAGCGCAAGAGAGATACGAATAATTGCATTTAAAAAGAGATTAGAATCTTGAAAAGATTCATCGGTTGGAAATTTTTGAAATGTCTGGCATCCGGTATGGTTTCCTCATCTTCAGCAAAAATTAAATGATAATAAAATTGCTAAAAATGAAATAAAATGAGCTTATGTAAATTTTAATAACTAATTTACAAAAAAAGTCTCTTACCTGTGTAACGAAATGGCTTAAAGACTTGCTGTCACTTGATCTTCAGTCTTTTATCTGGAAATAATAATAATAAAGCCAAATATAACCATTGAAATGACAAAGAAAATAAAGTAAAAATATTCTAAAATTAAGAATTTTTTTTTCTTGGATTATTCGAATTATTGTTTTTATCCTAGTTGTACTATTCACGTTTCGGCCGATGTAGCCTCCGATCTCTTTCTGTTACTTCTTTTTTGAATTTCTGAACTGAACAGTCGAAGTTGGAAATAATTCTGTCAGACTGGGGTGCCTATATTAAGTCAGCCATAAACCAACTTCTTTCTGATGCTCTATATTCCAACCCTGAAAATGTGGTTCAAGCGAGAAAAAGATGACAGGGTACATTTAATACATCTGAAACAACGCCTTTTTTACCACCCACGCTCTGATCCATAATTAGCCCCTAATTGAAATAAATACCTCCCGCCATAAAAAAAGGCCCCTGCTTTGACAACCTTCTAGAACTGACCTGCAATAGAAGTCTTACATGAAATCCGTTACTAATATCGCTGGAAAAAATGGGTAGATCATTCTACCGGTCTATGAGGTGTCCCAATCCTGAACCAAACTTCTCTCCTAAAATTGACTGTGGAGCACAATGCCGTGAAAATGTTTCTCAACTGACTATAACATGGTCGTTTTCACATCTAATGTAAACAAATTCTTGCTGAACCGTCTTCTTAAATAATCAAATTCTGCCCAATGATCACCATCATTACAAATAATTACAGTGTTACCGCACCGTCCACCAAGTATTACAACCCTTATCCTCGAGTGAACCTTGGGCTTGATAATTGATTATACTTTAATAAAAAAAAAATGAACTGAACTATTTATTTAATCTATAGAGGTAGATTGGTCTCATTCCGGGTTAAAGTGTTAATTTTTATCTTATTCTTAGTAATTATTAACGCCTATAGTAAAGATCGAACCTTTCACCTTCATAAGAATATCACTTAGAATTGACTGTTAGCCAAAGTTTTTACGTGTGTCAGAAAGAGGCTAGCATACTGCTACAACTTTGTGGTATTTGTTTATCTAGTTATTTTGTTTGTCACCGTGCATACTATATATGTTTTTTTTTACTCACGTACACAAGGTATATCGCCATTTGGACGTAAGAGGCTACTATTTGAGAACATGCCTTTGAAAGATGAACAAGATGGTGGTTTACGTTACATTTAAAATTCTGCATATCAGCCAGAGAAAAAGATAGCAGCAGAGGAATTTCGAAGTCGAGCTACTCGAGGGAAGAAACTATTAGAGTAGAAAGCTTTCTGGCATTTAGAGACCTCAACAGTGAAAGGTTTGATATTTTACTAAGCGTATTTAAGGGGATATGTACGTCGATGGACCACAAGTGTAACGAGTTCATCAGAGCTTATTCCATTAAAATACTTGTAAAACAGGCACAGGAATGCAACATTGCGGCGATGGAACAGGGGTTAGAGCTTAGTTGACAAAGTAGGATATTATTAAGATATGTCGATTCAATAAAACCAGAAAAGTAGGCGGTGTAAAGAAAAGAAAAAATATTTTAGACTTTATAGTTGGGGAGCACGTTTTGAATTTAATATAAAATGATCACCCACTTACGGCGCACCAAGCGATGATACTCACCCACTCAAAGCCAGGCAACATTTTAAAGTACTAGAAATATGTTATGGGGGTAAACTGATATACATTTTTATGGGACAATGGGCTAACCCAGAGACTAGTAAACAAGTTGGACTATGATCGATATTTTAAACCAAGTGTGGAGTGATCTGTGATTTTTGTTGGGCAATTTTGGACGTCTTTGGGTATAGTCAGGAACTACATCAAAATTTAATTGAGAATTTCAGTACTTACGGATATTCCCGAGTCTTGACAGAGAGAACAATTTATAGCGTATTTTTTTTAATGCGCAGAAAAAGTATTTTTTTAAAGGGGGTGTGTGTAAATTAAGACTCTTTCTCTCTCAAATACTTTATAAAAGTTTCTAAGTTTGCTTATTACTTTTATTTTTTTTTTTACACAGTAATCACCACTTATCAAGGCCCGGAAACCACTCAGGGATAAGGGTTATTGCAAGTACATTACGTTAGTGAGGAGATTTGCTGAAGTGTTTACTTAAGAGGGCGGTTCATTAGGAATTTGTTAACATTGGACTTGAAGATATCCAAGTTATAGTCCGGAGGGAAGCAGGCAGACGGAACAGAGTTCCACAGGCGTGCAGTTCTAAGAAAGAAGCTTTGTTCATGGAATCCGCGTTTTGATTTAGACACAGATATAGAGTGGGGGAAATTTTTCACAGTGGATTCAGCTAGACGGGTGTTTTTCGTGAAAGATTGGCGAGGGGGGACCAGAGATTGGAGTTCAGACGAGCATCTGCCATGGAAATAACGATAAAACAAGGACAGGCTCGCAATGTCTCTTCTGTGGGAGAGAGGTTGCAGGGTAGAGAAAAGGGCGTCCCCCACTAAGCCACGAAGTCTACTTTGACATAAACTTGTTACTTTAAGGTTTTGAAACGATTTTTATTGGTTGAAAATACTTTTAGTTAAAACGTTCTTGTGAAAACTTAATTGTTCAAACAGTGAATAGAGGAGTGGACTAACCAAACCGTAGTAATTAGAGACATTTTTTTAACGTTCGTTCGAATCACTTCACAATTCAGTCGTCACATAAGTTTGGTAATACACGCTTTGTTTCCATTTATCATGAAACAAGCAAGGAAATAAACTCGAAAGAAAACATAACCTTCTTGGAAACTAACCACGAGCAATTTCACAGTCCGCGACGGTTGGAAAATAACTTACACTAAAATGAAATTAAATTAAAAAAAAAAATAATTTCTTTATTATGTAAATTTGATGCCAATTATTCAGAGTGTTATGCGTTGGCCATAACAGTGTAATCAATTATAAATTCTTTCTTGTTAAATGAACATTTTTCTTTAATTTCCCGATAATGCAAATACAGATCTTCAAGACCGGCGCAATTATGTACAAACCCTGTAGCACTTCTTTGAAAATCTGTTTCTTCATACGAAACGTTTTTTTATGAGATAAAATATTAAGACAAAGTAAAATAAAATTAAAAAACAAAACAAGACGGTGCCTCAGAGCGTTTCATAATGGCAGGAGGAATTTCATTTTATCTTGCTAGATGAAAATCGTGAAGCACTTCGGGAGTACACACTGGGAGTTTATGTATCAAATACCTCAAATCGGTGAAATTTAGAAAAATCAGAAGGCATTCTGGTCACGTAAGTGAGGCACGAACCAATCGGAAGCAACCAAAAATGAAAGAAGGGAAAGGAATAAGACACACAAGTGCAAATTTCTATCATTTTATTATTTTTATTTATTTATTATTTAATTAATTAATTTATTTTTGTTGTTGTTGTTGTTGTTCTGTTGTTGTTGTTGTTCTTCTTCTACTTCTTGGCTGGGAATTCTCACACAGGATATCATCAGCGATAACCTACTGACAACAACAGATGGTGTTCCCTGGAGTCTGAGTGACAAGTCTCTCTAGATTTCTACTATTCATTTTATTCCTTAATATTTACAAACCAACTTGCACCATCGCAACAGTCGCTTACCATTAATTTCTCGCTGACAACGACCATTGATCTTCACCGAAACCTGCATGAAAAAAAAGTCTTAGCACTTCTCGCTCTCATCCCGCAAAGAACCCGATCAGTACCTTCCGTCTTCGACCTTTAGACGGTATAATCACGTTTACATACCGATTCCCGTTAGCTCACCGAAGTTAAGCAACGTTGAACTTGGTCAGTATTAAATGGGTGACCATTTAGGACTTTCAGGTGCTGTATGTGCTTTCCGCTTATCTCGGCATTGTTTCCAGTCGTCCTGGATTTCTACTTACCATTAGACTAAAATAGTGCTGATTCAGTAGAGATGTGCTTGTAGATTGCGCAACCTTTGCATCACAATTACACGCGCAGCTGCCTCTATAGGGTGTATCCTTTGTCTATCAGGATTGAACGGAGGTATCGTTGTGAAGCTAGACAAGATTTTGATGCGAACGTTTTATAGAGAGAAGCCAAAGATTAGAGCTAAGTCGAGCACCTACAATGAAAAGAATTGTAAGGTAGAGAAGAAACATTAGATCGTGAATTTAATTTTGTAGTCTGTCAAGAAAAGAAATGGTGCTCTGAATCTCATCTTGGCGAATATAGCATAATTAGTCAATCTCAAAACGAATATAATTCTTGTACAAGTAGAGGATTGGGTTAGTTCAGTCGTAGACTGCCTCCCTCCTCCTCGAATACACATATTGCATATTTGTTTGTTCCTTATTGTGTCCTAAAAAGGAATACTGTAATTTGAGAGGCTACTACGATGAACGTTCCAAAAGTAATGCCTCCTATTTTTATTTCGCCAAAATAGATCAGAATGGATAGCGAATTACATTGTTATTATGACATGATCTGAAAGTGCTATCTCTTTGTTGCAGATATTGAAGGTGTTAGACTTTAAGAAATAAACCCTTGTCATATCCGTACCTCAGAAGCAGAGATGCGTCATTGAATTCCACTATACAAAAAAAAAAAAAAAATGAACTGGTCAACATTCATCGGCACCTATTGAACGTTTGCGAAACAGATGCATTTGATGTTAGCACAGTTAGGAGATGGGTCCGTCGATTTTAGAGTAGCGATAGAGATGTGAGTGACAAAGCGCGCTCCGGACTTTACCAAAGACGGCATCGTAAATCGCTGGTAAATATGCATTTAGAATGGTAGTGACTATGTAGAAAAATAAATTCTGCAGACTAAAAGCTCGCTCATTTCAATGGTACCACTCTCGTCTTCGTAGCTATTCAACGTTTTAGTTTTTTATGTAAAAAAAAAAAATTAGGCTTTACTTTTGGTACGACTCTCGTATATAGCACTATGCCGGCAGGGGCACTATGTAGGGAGTTGAACAACAAGATGTCTATTCACATTACATTTAAATGTCTGCATTTAAGTAAAGTTAGGAAAACAGGAAACGGAGAGCATTTCAAAGTCTAGCAATTCGCGTGCATAAACTATAGGAGCAGAAAACTTTCCAGCATTCACGGAGCTGTACAATGAAGCGCTGAAGTTTAGTTACTTGTCGGGTTAATCAGAGGCACAAGTTCCGCAACTTCGTCGGAGCACATTCCATTGAAATACTTGTAAAAAAGGACATCCGTTCAACATTGCAGCGATGGGGCCGTGGTTGGAGCTTGTTTGATTGTGCGTATATTAGATTTGATAAAAAAATACTTTAACAATGATCTTTCTAGTAATCAAATTTTGTGACCACTTCTTGCGTCTCTGCAAAAACGTAAAATACTTAAACAACCTTTTAAAAATACCATGTAAAAGAAAAATGAATTGCGAAATCTCCTCATAGGAATTGAAGGATCAATTGTACTTGAGATACCCCAGTTTAACAATTATTTTTTGATTTTTATTTTTTTAAAATCCTTTTGAGATGAGACTTCATAATTTATGGATTCATTTTTTTTTGCGGAGTGTTATCCCCATTTTCATAATTGTGTTGTCTCACCACGTTTCAGCCAACTCATCCTCTGGCCTTCTTCTGGTGGTAAATTGCAACGGGATAGAAATACTGCGTCTTGTAACTGTATCCCTAGTAATTTGGCGAAACATCAACAACTATGAAGATGAGGATAACAGTTCACAATAAAAGAATACAAACCCCAGTATGACTTACGACAAAATGGACACATTTTTATTGCATTCCCACCTAAAACACAGGCACAGTACCGCTTTGATCTAATGGCTACTATCTGAGACACAATTTGCAGGAATACATTGTAAGGAGTAATTCAGCAAAATGTCTGTTTACATTACACTTGAACTTTGCATGTCAGTACAGCCAGGAAAACAGGGGTCCGGGAGGGAATTCCAAAGTCTAGCTGACCTAGAAAAGAAACTATTAGAGTAGAAGGCTTTCTGACATCCTGGGATCTCCACTGTTGGGGTGGGATTTTGCTGCTTGTCGGGTTTGTCGGGGATATGTATGCCAAGGGGGTACAAGAGATTGCAGTTCGTCAGCGCACCTACCATTAAAATACTTTAAAAACAGACAGAGGGATGAAACATTTCGTCGATGGGACAACGGTTGAAGCCAAGCTGACAATTCGGGACCTACTAAGTTGGCGACTCTCTTTTGAACCCTGTTTTAGATTGAGAGACTAGTAGCAGATGCACTAGCCCAAATGTGGCAACAATACTCCATACGGGGTAGCCTTTGAAGGTACATGGTACTCTCAAGCGTAAGTAACTTTCTACCATGTTAGAGAGAGAGAGAGAGAGAGAGAGAGAGAGAGAGAGAGAGAGAGAGAGAGAGAGAGAGAGAGAGAGAGACCTTTTCTGCAGCAGCCTTGGCAATGCCATTTTGTCTTGACAACGATTTTCTTTTACTTTCTGTAAAATCATAAACAAAGTCTTAAGTACCCTTATAACCAGCCGGGAGACAGCTACTTCACACTGCGATACAATGGAGTGTGTATGTATCTCTACTGGACGATCTGTAAAAAGTTAAATATCAAATGGAACAGCAAGTCTTTGAAATATTTGCCAGAAAAACAGTTGGAAATAAGTCATACACCATCCACTATGACTATGCAATCCCTACAGCTACACACCTACAAAATGGAGCCATTAAAGCTGACAAGAATAAGAAAGCAACAACCTTTGTAGAAGTTAGTGCCTCCAATGATGCTGGGTCAAACAAAACTAAGAGTGAAAAGATAACAGAATACCAAGTTCTTATGTACGAATGAAAAGAAACTGGAATTTTAAGGAATATCTCTATTATTCCATTAATTATAGGAGCAACCAGACTCATGAAAAAGAATTTATAAAACTATCTGGCAAATACACCCCGTTTAACCAAGTGCAAGAGAGATTCAAGCCATTGCACTGAAAAGAACGGTCAAAATCTTAAAAAAGATCTCTTGGTTGGAATATTTAAGTTAGCAGGTGATGGTTGGCCTCTGCAAGAGTGCACCATCTCCAGCTTGAACAAACTCTTAAGAAAATTAAAAAAAAGAAAAAGAAAAAGACTATTACATATTTTCTTAAGAAACATTTCATATTTTAAGACATTTATTCATGATGTTTGGTCTGGTGGTTTTGTAGTATAAACTTGTTAATTTTTTGTTTATTGCAGAACATGATTGTGTTTTGTAAATGGAAAAGACAAAAAGAATAATATCAATGTTTGCCGCATTTTATGTTAGAATGCCAGCCTAATCTGGTAGCACTAGTATATCCTGCGCGGATTGTGAGTTCATATCTTTCATTGTCAGTAATTAAACAAAGTAGATGCAATATAATCTTGTATTTGCCAATGCTTCACTTCCTATCAATGTAACATTACCTAACACGTCGTAGCCCAGTCGCAAAGTAGACAAAGAATTAGAAAGAACGTCAACCTGTTTTTTTCTCTTTTTAATAACGACATTTATTTCCAGGTACTTTCCCGAATAAAACGTGATGCGAATGTGATCTCGAAAGTGCTCTCGAACGTAATCCATGTCTCTAACATAATCGTCTTCTCTACCGTGCTCTTTTTCCTTTTTATAGTCTTTTTCTGTACCGGTGACGTCATTTCACATGCGTTTGCATACGCGTGTCTGCGTTTTGTTGCATAAAAACTAAAAACCTCTCGAGGATAAGAGTTAACGAAATGAATAGAAGGATATCAATGTTGTACGAATAACTTATCGCTTATCAAATCCCCAAAGTCATTCAAGGATAGGAATTAATAGACCTGTCAAATGAATGACAAGGCAAACGCCATGATTCGAGATGATTACTGAAACTGTACAGAATTTGATTATTTAAGATGAATCAACAATAATTTGTTAAGATTAAACTTGAAAATAACTATGTTTTATTGAATTGGGAAGCCCAGTGGTATTGTGTTCTACAGACTTGTATTTTTTGAAAAGAAACTATGCTAAATTAAATGATGATGGATATTGTGAGAGGATTGGAAGTTGTGAATAGAATGAATGAATAATATTACATACTAGCAAAGATACCCACGCTTCGTGCGAAACTTTGCTGTACACTCGGGTACCCACTTCGCGGCCTCTCTTGCAGCAAGAGAATGTTGTAAGAGTAACTTTTCCTTAAGGTGTTTAAAAATTTTCACCTACTGAAGTGACTGAAATCCAACTATGATCTTTAAGGCAAATAGGTTCTATACATTTGACACTTATATTGTTACACATAAAAATTGAAACAATTTCAAAGAATCGCAATGGTTAACATTTGTCTAGTATCACAAACACATTTTTATCAAAGATATAGCAAAGATACCCTATCAGGTGTATGCACCATCCAAAGGTGGAGGACTTTATGATGAGCCTCACCAAATACGACTTTAACATTTGACCTCAACCTTGAAAAATGGTGTGCTCCATTTCTAGGTTGGAAACCATCTTCCTGTCAGGTTTGGTCATGATCGGTCCAGTGGTGTCAGCTGTAGGAAAGTATATATACATAGGCTATGACCTTAACCATCATCATGCCAGGTTGGGTCATTATCGGTTCAGTGGTGTGGGCTGTAGGAGAGTTGTACACACAGTCACAGACACACAGACGAACGCTACTGCTATATAGATGAGGACGATTTATTGCGAGTGATTTGGTAGGTCACAATGTTGTAATCTTCAAGGATGAAATCCTGCGGTAATGTGGGAAGCTCATATGAAGAAACTCTGTACACGAAAATTTTGTCTGATGCTTGACACACAGTGAAGGAAAGGAAAATCTTTCGTAATGGCAGTAGTATGCAGTAAGCTTACAACGATGGACCATAGATTGAAGTTCAGTCGAGCACTTTTCATAGAAATTACAATAGAAACAAACTAACACCGTCTCTTCTGTGAGAAGGTTATATAGGGTGTATATCTCAACGATTGAATGAGCGAATCAAGCAAAACATTCCGTCGTAATTTGATGAAGTGGTTTTGCTTGCTAACAGTAGATTTTCACATTGGAAAAAAATTGGTCAGCATAAAATGAGAATCGTGTTTTATCTAATCGCTACACGCATGGCTCCATTCACATCTTGGTTTATGCTCAGTCGATTTTACATTTAATCGGTTTAGCCCCGGTTTACCTTTCCCATCGAGAGTCTTTTTTATGCGATCAAATACCGTGTTAATTCATTTAAACATATAGCAACATTAATTAGCTGTTTTTTTTACACATACACATTGCTCGGATACATGTTGGTTGAAACAAGATACTCTTTTGAATTGGCGTCACCAGTCATCAGAGCAATGAACAATTCAAGCATCAATGTTAATGAGATGTAATTATTGCCAGCCGAAATATGAGAAACACTATGAATGTACTACGAGGCAACCTCAACCTGACTAACATATGTCTGATTAATAAAAAAAAGGAGGCGACTAGGTATGGGATGTTTTTACAAAGTCTTCCGGCTATGTTGGAATTCAAGATGTCCAGCGTTTTATGAGACATCATTGCTATAGGTTTTATTAAAAGTATCAGGTGGAGTGCGTTAGCCCCTCTCTCACCGACGAAATGTTGCATCTCTCTGCCTGTTTTACAAGTATTTTTATGGTATACACTCCAACCAACTACAAGCCTTTGTAGCACCTCGACGTAGATACCCGACAAACCCGACAAGCAGCTAAATCCCATCCCTATATACAAGTGATACCGATATGCCAGAAAGCCTTCTTCTCTAATAGTTTCTTCGCCAGAATTGCTAGACTTTGGAATTCTCTTCCGGGTCCCTGCTTTCCTGACTGTATTAACATGCAGAAGTCCAAGTGTGATGTAAACATACATCTTGCTGCTCAACTCCCTTCATAGTATCCCTGCAATTATGTCCCAGATAGTAGCCCCTTACATCAAAATAGCACCGTGGCTTTTTGGGGGTGAAGATACAATAAAAAAGTAAAACAAAAAAATCATTTTACATGTAAAACTTCAAAGATTATACAAATGGCAGTACGTTAAAAGCATTATTTATTGAACGCCCCTCGTAAAAAGGATTTATGTGACGCATAGAAAGACCATTTCAACTAAATTCACAAAGTTTTCTGATTGGTCCAAAATATTATTATTTGTTTTTATTCAGGATAGTGTATGCGCAGACGACATGCGCACAAACCCCTTTATACATTCTGATTTTGAACGGCGATGTTTACACATCAACTACTATATATTTGATGAAATGTTTGATGCGTCCATTAATATTTTGTGTTATTATTATTTTTAAAATTTACTACAAAAACAATTATAAAAGTTAATTTCCCTACTTATGCAAAATACAGACCATGCTGAAATAATAACGTTATTAATTAGAAACCTATTCTTAACATGAAGAAGTCATTTTGTAACTATTCTGTACCAGTGTTTATCCATGCTTCATATTGTAAAAATACAGAACAATCTTTATAATGTAAATACCCTTCACGGAACGAAAATTTTATATTCCAAAAAGTCACGTAAATTGACCAGGTAGATATTTTTAAATTAAGAAAATCAAATTCCCATAAAAAGTGGATTAAAAAATTTTGTTAAACCTGGAGTTAACCATAACGTAGTCGGTTTTTGTCCAGTTTACAGTACATTTATATTTTTTACCATAACCTAAGTTGCTTTCTTCAAGATAAGCACCCTTATGTTAACAAATACTTTCTGCGGCTCTGTTACGGTTCGTTACAATCATTTCTTGATAGTAGATTTAAAAACGACCGAATTACAACCAGGAAACAGTAATGCAGTAATACTTTGCACAGACGATAATCCATTGCAAAGATCTGTCAATCGAAATTCCGCCTGACACCATGTACATTGAGGAAAGAAATGTTCTGCTCTTGCAGGGAATGTCCTAAGGATGGGCCAAACCAACCAGGCACCTTCCATGGAAATATAGATAGAGTAGAGAGGGTAACATTACTTCCTCTGTGATTAACGGAGCGTAGTGGATAAGAGATATCACTTTCTGGTGTAATGAATATGAGTTACTCCTCACAAGAATATGATTGGCTGGTTAAGCCATTAATACCGAATGGTAACGCTGTCTTGGATAGATAAAAGATATGCCGAAAGTCTCCTGCTTAAGGATATACTAGCTTCAGCCACAAACACTGATTTAGTAAATAGACTTATTTTATTATTACTCAAAAACGTAGCCAAGAACACTCAACTACTTAAAACGAATATACCCTGTTCGTATTTTTGTGGGACATATATTAATACTGCTCACTAGAATTCGAATTTGATTTTGTACTATGCCAAGTAAGGAACCTTCCCAAATGTGGCAGCAGTATTCCATCTCTGTGTGTATCTGGCTCCTATATAAATACGAGATTTTCATGAGACAATTTACTGAGCTATATTAAGATTTCATACGCCTTGTCCATACTTTAATAGTCAATTATTAAGACTATACTCCATTCAAGGTTAATGGGTTATGAGATTGATAGATTGGCAGCCGATTGATTATGGATACTATAACGAATAATGAATCGAATGAATAAAATGTAAAAAACGATGACAACGTTTAAATCTTGCAGAACAACGTGTTCCTCGAATGGGAAGTTCCTGAAAAAAATCTATGTTCATGGAAATTCTATTTTATATTAATAAAATAGAATTTCTATGAACATAGATCCTTTCAGGAAAAATAGAATTTCAATGAACATAGATTCTTTTCAGGAAATTCCCATTCGAGGAACACGGTGTTCTGCAAGATTTAAACGTTGCCACAAAAAGAGGAAGAAATAAATGTTTTTTTACGGTGACGGTAGAAGACTTTTGTTTAGCAGTGAATGTATTACAAAGAGGAATATCTTTTGGCCTTTTATCTAGAAGAAAAGATTGCTAGCCGAAAGATGAGGAACACTATGAGGGTACTACAAGGCAGCCTGGACCTGACTTACAGATGCCTGATTAATGGCAAAAGGGAGGCGACTAGGTCTCTGATCTTTTTACAAAGACTATGTTGGAATTCAAGATATCCAGCGTTTTACAAGGCTATATCACGAGGCATAATTGCCATATTTTTTTATCAAAAGTCTCAGGCAGAGTGCGCCAGTCCCTTCGCTCACCGACGAAATGTTGCATCTCTCTGCTTGTTTTACAAGTATTTTAATGGTGGATGCTCCAACCAACTACAAGCCTTTGTAGCACCTCGACGTAGATACCCGACAGACCCGACAAGCAGCTAAATCCCATCCTTATACCTGTTTAAATAGAACATCTAATCTTTTCTGTGCTCGTTTAGTGAAATATAAGATCATTCTAGACACGTGTTTATCAATCGTTTTTGCCTGTAAAGCCTTGACTTATGCACAAGAATGATATTTTCTTCGTTTTGAAGACTGTCCAACCCACAAATATGAATTTATACTCACGATACAAAAATTATATTAACATAATAGTACGTAATACAAACGAAAGGACCTGTGGCGCAGCGGGTAAAGTATTTGGTTAATTCGGATATAAATTACACTCTTCTAGTGGTTGCAGGTTCTATCCTCAATGTGGACCATACTCAATAATGCAATTGCTAATTACTTAAGACTTCTGCTTAGTCATGGCTGACAGAACGAGAGCATTCTACTCCCGTAGATTAAATAACAAATTCTATTGTCAATTCCGTGCAAATTCGCCAAGATCCCCCACCCCCATTTTTCTGTTTTACCCCCAATAACTAATCTCATTTTGGAGTAACATCATGTACACTCCACCAATTCTCCCGCCCCATTTTTATTTGTTCCCGTCTAGAATTACCAGAAAACAGTGGACGATCTACTATCTAGAAGGGGTTGGGAGGGCCCTACTAATATTTGTTGTTTATTTTGGGACTTCACGCCAATGAAATAATATTGCAATGACTTTTAGTATAAAATTTTAATTCTTACCCCAAATTATGTATATACACAGATTATTATATTAAAAAGAAAGTGTTGATTCGGAAATCTTAAGTAGGACGATTCCCGGTGTGTTTGTGGTATTATGGTGATTGTTAACTTTAGCTAAGATTAGCATAGACTACCCAAAGCATAGTGACGAAAATGACCATAGAGACACTCCCCAATTTTTGAGTGGCCTTATGCCTAATTTCTGTGTTTTTTTTTTGTAACACTCCATGAAAATAAAAAATATAAAGAAATTATAGTTTTATAGAAATTTTTCTGAGTTCGACAGAAAAATTCTCAAGTTCGACAAGATATATCAGAAGAAGGTCAGAGATTACATAGACTAAAACATTGTGAGAATAACACAATATGACAACAGTAGTTTGAATGATACAATTTTTTTTATTGGCTCTGGATCAAGTTTGTGTCTGTTTATCCGTGGTGCCAATACTTCTTGAATTCCTTAAATTCTATTTAAAGAGGGAATTCTACTCTGGTTGAGAACCACTCGTTATTTTAATTTTTTCAGAGTGTCCGTATTAGACAGATGGAATTTCCCCACATTAAAAAAAGCAGATTTTGTTTATAACTCTACTCTCATCGGGAAAAATAAAATGGCTACAGAAAAGAAGCAGAAATTGATGCAAATTCGAGCACGCTCAAGGATAGTAGTGTGTCTTCTATATGAACACATTGGAGCTTATTCCATAGTCTGTGAAAGTATCCATTATGTTGCTAATCTATAAAGTGAGTCGGTTTTTCAAGTCGACTTGAATCCGTTTTCAAGTCGACTTGAATCCGTTGTCTGAGTTAAGAATGACCGCGTTTACTGCCTATCACTACCCGAAAGTAGACGTGTTGTGGCGAGAATGCGGTTGGCGAAAAGATGAAACGGACTTACAAAGACCACCCTGCGAGGTAGGGAAAGAGTTTGATCAAGTAAAAGCGGTGGTCGATAGGCATCAAAAGAAATAAATAAGATTTGAGCATCGGCAAATCACCCGGCGACAACAGATTGAGTGAGACAGATGATTTTAGCAGGAACCGCCATCAAACTAATAAACACTTAGACGGGAGACAGATCACACTTAAATATATTATGACTATTATTATAAGACAATGGCCGACCGGTTGTCGATCCGTCAAAAGTAAACAGTATAATTTTAATAATACTAGCTGATGTAAGCGACTTTGGTTTTAAAGAAAACCAACACTTGGAGTTAGCTTTATTTTTTTCTCGGGTGTCTGTATGTTTCTCGTATCGATGTTACTTTTGAGTATATATTGGATTATAATGTTTTGAGATCATCAATATAAAATGTTTTAGTAAAGAAAATATCAGCATCGACCACCGGCACACGCCATTAACCTACTCTTATGAATCCTGTCAAGATATACATCGATTAAGAGTTAGGTTAAAGTAAGGATTAAAATGAAAAAATAAAAGTAAAATAAACACTACTGTTAAAAGCATAGCGGAATAAACATACCTAATTTATATATCATATATTACACTGGTCAACAAATTTTTCTTTTTTTTCTTTGGCAGACCATCTAGGAGTGTTTTCTGGGGTTTTGAAGGTCGCTGATTACGAATATAACATTGGTTTTGCCAGATTGGCTCTAGTTTAGAAGATACTGATAGCCCCAAATAAGCCTAAACTGCTAAAATTCTCCCTGAAATACTTCAATATAGAAGCAGTAAATAATAATTTTCTGATATTATTGAATCATTATAATGATTATGTATATATTGAAGTATTTCAGGGAGAATTTTTATATAATTATTTATATAGGGAGAATTTTTATATAATTATATACTGTAATTACTTAATAACATGTTCCATAAATATAGTTGCAGTATAAATTAAACAGTAATTAAGAATTTTCTTTTTAATTCCACAGTTGAAAATGAGTTCCAGAGAGAAAATGAGTTCTTCTAGAAGATGTTGCAGATATGAACCGGATGTCTTTTGTTACATCTGTGGACAGTATATGATGGCACAACAAAAGAGGAATATTACAGACTTTGTCAAGAGGGTGCACAAAGCATACTTCGATATAATACTTGGTGACCAAGACAAGTCTTGGGCCCCACATATGGTGTGCAAAACCTGTGTAGAAAGTCTCCGTGGGTGGACCAATGGTAAGCTGAAGTTGAAGTTTGCTGTACCAATGGTGTGGAGAGAGCCCAACAATCATTTTGATGACTGCTACTTCTGTCTCAATGACATGACGGGGTTTAACAAGCACAAGAAAGCAAATTGGCAGTATCCGAGCCTGGATTCTTCTATCCGTCCTGTTGCGCACTCTGAGGATCTACCTGTGCCTGTTTTCACCAGTTTGCCTGAAATCGATGAAACCGAAGAGATTCCAGCTGATCTTTCAATATCAAGTGATGATAGCTGTAGTGACTATGAAGAACCCTCAAATGGCCCTCAGCTTTTCAATCAATCTGAACTTAATGACCTAGTGCGAGACCTTTGTTTGTCGAAGGAGCAGTCTGAAGTTCTTGCATCACGACTCCAAGAGAAAAACATTCTTGATTCTGGCACAAAAGTAACATACTATAGGACAAGGGAAGGTAGCTTGCTTCGTTTCTTTTCTAAAGAAGACGACCTGGTCTTTTGTAATGACGTTTCTGCACTTCTTAACTGCATGGGGATCTCATCATATGACCCAGCAGATTGGCGCCTCTTCATAGATAGCTCGAAAGCAAGTCTAAAAATTGTACTTTTGCACAATGGCAATAAGTTTGCTCCTGTACCAATTGGCCATTCTACCAAGATGAAAGAAGAGTATGATGCTATCAAATTTGTTCTTGAAAAGCTGAATTACAACACTTATAAATGGCTGATTTGTGTGGACTTGAAAATGGTGAATTTTCTGCTTGGTCAGCAAAGTGGGTACACAAAGTATTTCTGCTTTCTTTGTTTGTGGGATAGCAGAGCAAGAATCCAGCACTGGAGAAGGGAGAACTGGCCAGAACGAGAAAGTCTCGAAGTCGGCACAGCCAACGTCATCAATGAGCCTTTGGTACCCAGGGATAGATTCATCTTCCCTCTATTGCACATAAAACTAGGGCTCATGAAGCAGTTTGTTGAGGCGTTGAACAAGGATGGGGATTGCTTCAAGTACATATGCAGGCAATTTCCAGGTCTTTCCATCGAAAAAGCTAAAGGTGCCATCTTCGATGGACCTCAGATTCAAACGCTCATTAGGGATTCTGACTTCACTAATCATATGAACACGGTTGAGTTAAATGCTTGGGTGTCCTTCACAGATGTAGTGACAAACTTTTTGGGAAATCACAAAGCTGACAATTACAAGCAATTGGTCCGTAAGATGCTTACTGCATACGGAAAACTAGGGGCAAATATGAGCATTAAAGTTCATTTCTTGTTTAGCCACCTCGACAGAGTTCCTGGTAATCTTGGTGATTACAGTGAGGAGCAGGGAGAGAGATTCCATCAAGACATCAAAACAATGGAAGAGAGGTATCAAGGCAAATGGGATGAGCACATGATGGCAGACTACTGCTGGAACCTTTTTAGAGACTGCCCCAAAATTGCTCACAAGCGAAAATCGTATAAACGTCAATTTTAGTTTTGTGAATAAAATATTGTTTTGTGTGTTCATTGTAACTAAGAATCTAGTGTATAATGCTTTGCATTTATTTATGATATATAACTGATTATGTAAATGTTTTTTTCACTTGGAGAATTAAAATTCAGCAAATATTTAGCAAATTTTTTGTATATCCTCGAAATCTATGAAAAGTGTTCAGTTATAGGATAAATGAAATGATGTTATATCTAACTTAACTTGTTAGATTGAGATTTTACACTGTCTTTGTGGTTTAAGATTATCATAAAAATCAATATCTGACATTTATGCACTATTTAGCCGTTTTTTGTACGTTTAGCTATGGTCGCGAATGGGTGATTTCAGACAAATGACCACCCTGTGATATCTCAAAAACTAGAGCCAATTTGAAAAAACTAATGTCAGATTCGGATTCAGCGCCCTTGAAAACCCCAGAAACCAGTCTTACTTTGCCTGCCAAAAATATTGTGTTGACCAGTGTTATATATATATAAAATACATATACATTTATATATATACTATATATATATATACATATGCATATATATACATACATATACATATACATATATATGTACATAATCATATATAAACACACACACACACACACACACACATATATATATATATATATATATATATATATACTTCTAATAAAACATTTGAGAGAACTTAGAAATCTTTAAAAAAGAAACCTTTTTAAGTATAGACTTTATAGTATTTAACTTCTCCCACCTAAGGTTACCAACACTACAACTAAAGGTTACCAATAATACACCATAAAAGGTTATGGAAAAAACAAGCTACATTCCAAACATTTAATTCAGAAATTTACATTTCTATAAAATGAGGCATTTTACACTTGACCAAAATTGTAAGATCAGGGATATAAATTCTACGAAATTTTACCAAAAGTGTATGAAACCATTCAACAACCCAATTTAAACATGAGTTCTCTTTCCACTAGTTTTGATGATTAAAAATTATTTGGGGCGTTTCCATTTAGGTGTGGAGGTTGTTGTTCCAGCTTCTGGAGATAACTTCTCTATATTCATTTTTTGTTGAATGTTAGTTGTCATTTCGATAAACATCTCTTGTCATCCATACCCAAACGTTTTCAATCAGGTTCAAGTCCGGTGAGCATGCAGGATGTCCCAAGAGATGGACCCCATTTTGATACAGAAAAGCCAAGATCCGTCGTGCAGCGTGGATTGCAGCATTATCCTGTTGGAATAACCTCACACAAACGATGGCTCCTGCCATCAACGAAGCTTTTTGTAGCATGCTAACCTAACCAGCCGCTGTATGACGACCCTGCACCACCTGAAGCTTCATCGTCCATCTGTAAGCAAAGAAACCCTATACCATTAGGGACTCTCCACAACTATGACGTGTGGAGAAAAAATTCAGGAGGCATGTTTTCGTTATGCCAATATCGCTGGAAGCCATTAGAACTATCTAAATTGAATTGTTTCTCTTCGAAAACAGGACGTTTTTCCACTTCTCAACGTCCGATGTTTGGTATTGACGACCAAATCTTTAGCGGGCCACCTTGTGACGTGAAAGTAGGCGAGAAATTTGATTATGTTTTTCATTTATCATGCCTTTTTGTCGTAAATGTCGTCTTATGGTTACTGGACTACACTCTGCATCTTAATTTGAGTAAAAGCAAGCCCTTTATCTGTCACAACAACTCGTCGTATTCTCGCTACAAAACGTAGGAGAAATTTTGGAGTGTCTACCAGTGGATTTTACTTTTCTATAATTCTCACCGTTCTTTAGAAAGTTGCAAATCACAGTTTTACTGTGATATACCTTTGTTGCAATTACCCGCTGTGATAAACCTTACTTATGGAGATCAAGAATTCGAGCATTCTTAACATCGGTAAATTTCCTTGCTTAAGGCATGGTGACACCTTTACACAGTGATTGCTACTCTGTAACTGAACTAAAATACAATTTATACCTCTAGTCTCATAATTTTGATCAAATCTAAAATGCTTTATTGTATATTATAAACGTAAAATTCATGAAATAAATGTTTGGAAATGTTTGGAATGTTTCAGATTGTAGTATTGCCAACCGTAAGAGGGGGAGCTTTCAAATCTATCCTTAAAAAGGTTTCTTTTTAAAGATTTTCAAGTGGTCTTTAATTTTGATCAGGAGTGTGTATATATATATATATATATATATATATATATATATATATATATATATATATATATATATATAAACAGAAATAGATAGATAGTGAGAAAGAGAGAGAGAGAGAACGACAAAGTAAGATAAATATGTACATATAAGCATTTTAGCCTGATTGTTCCATACGGAGAAGAAACGCGGACGATTCTATGTATGATAATTGCCATACATTTTGATAACTTAATATATATATATATATATATATATATATATATATATATATATATATATATATATATATGAAGAGTATTTAAGAACTGTGTGTTACATATTACAAAACCTTCACTGGTTTCATTAATGTTTATTGACTTTTACTATTAATACAGGCCGTTAAAATTCATTAAAATAATCAACAGGAAATTTTATTGTGCTAATCGCTGTTGATTTTAAGTGATTTTAACGACTTTATAAATGTTGATACATCAATCAACGTCGCTGAAACCATGGCACATCCTTGAGATATGTAGCATAGCTTTTATAAATAATTTGTATTTATCTATTACATTTACGATCGAGCATTAACGATTTCTTTTTTTCACATTTCCAGACGCACTATATATATATATATATATATATATATATATATATATATATATATATATATATATATATATATATATATATATATATATATATATATATATATTATGTATATATATATAATTATAGTTAGATTTTAAGTTTTTATTGAAATATATCTATGCATACGATTCACTCCCAAACTAATTAACCGAACATTATGAAATTTATAATAAACCTTCTAGACGTAAGGGTAGGTAATATAGACTTATATTTTGCAATGTCCCAAAGGCCTTTATTTGAAACTGAATGGTGGAACCTGAAAAACACCCGGCCATTAATTTTGACAGCTATGTAGAAATAGCCAAACGATCGAACAAAAATCAACGTTTTAACATCGGTTAGAATGAGATTTTTCTAACTCAGGAAACAATTGTACTTCTTGCCTTGCCGAAGATAATTCAGGGGAAATAACTTGGATATCATAAAATGGACATTACTAATGATTCTGAGCGAACAATGTATTTTTATGAAAATTGTATAAAACTTATAAGCTTGGTACTTCCACTCCAGACCAGAATATACTTATGATTAATGGTTTTTTTTCCTACAAGTTTCTTGAATGACATATTCGCTATGACAGTTATCTTACACTATTTGAATGAACTTTCTGTCGCTTCCATTTCATCGGATAAACTCAAAATAGACCTAGGAATAAAAACACAAATTTAGATCACATTTCTTACTCGTCTAACTACAATCATGTCAACAATTCTGCCTACTCTCTATCTGTGCTTATAAATAATACACACCAAACACTCGTCTTGCTACGACCACTGTAAACGATTTCCCCTAATCTCTATATGTGCATAAAACTAAACGCAAAATTTTATGATTAAAGTTTCTTTCCTGGAAATGCCAACCGTGGGACTCTACAGCGCAGAAATGATTACAAGCACACTGAAATATAGGCGTTTTCAAGTCCAATGTAGACAAGTTCTTGTAGAGCCTTCCTCTTAGAGAATCAAATTCTATCCAATTTCCACCACTACCAATCATTACGATTTTATCTTACCAACTAATTGACAGTTATTGGCTCTTATCCTCGAGTGACTTTCGAGCCTTAATAAATAGTGATTTCAAAATAAGGTTTGAAATGTGAGACATCAGACAATTTGACTTTGCAATTCTTCTTTCCAAACTTTCTGCCAGTTACTTTTATCAAATAAACTTGTGTGTCATTAACTAAATTTAAGTGCTTTGTATTCAGCATAGGTTGTTTGTCTTTAAGCTTTGGTATTTTCAGACATTCACAACCACTTCCGGTTTGTGTTCTCCATTCTTACTTGCTTTCTCTGTTAAAATGGCGGACGGATAATTGTCTTCAACGTGAAATAAGAACTAATCGAATCATTAAGTCAACATCAAACGTTGAAATTTCAAATAAACGCCATTTAAAAGAAGCAGAAAAATGAATTCAGCGCAAGTAATTGATAAACGGAATGCATACCAATCAGCAAATTGCGATATTCTGGGTGATTTGATTTTAGTTTGTTGATATTAGTTTTAACCGATTCAACTTACTCAACCTACATGGGGTTCGCTTCTTATAAAGACTCAGAGCCACTCAAGAATAAGGATTAATGGGTGTCAGATTAGACAATACCGTAATGATCGGTGATGGAACAAATTGGTTAAAAATTAATTATTTAAGAGAAGAGTTCAACAAGAACGTGAAAACGATAATGTTATAATAAAATGGGAAGCTGCTCCGCGATATTGTGTATCACAGAAAAACAGTTAAAAGAAAAAAGCTTTTCTCATAGAATTTCGTTTAGTTGTAGGAACACATAGAGAGTATTAGTAATCGCTGATCGTGCTTGTAGCTTTGCATTTAGTTCACCGTGAATCTTTTCAGAGGGAGGACCGTAAAGTGAAGCTCAGTCGAACACCTGACATGAAAATAATGTTATAGCAAAGATAGGCTCGCTGCGTCTCTTCTATTAAAAGACTTATCAGGGAAGAGAAAACGACATCGCCCATCAGTTTTGCACCTTGTCTAAACAGGAAAAAGTGCACTGAACAGCTCCTTCCCAGATGTGGTAACAGTACTCCACTGACGTATTTGGCTTTATAGAGGATTGCATCTTAAGTGAGGTACTTTCTGGGGTTATAGAATGGTCCAACCATTATTCTGGAGACCTTCGCAACAGATTTGATCTATTTTATTTTCGTCCCATTAATATAACAATTTCGAACACAGCTTCTAGACGTAAGGGTAGGTAACATAGATTTATAGTTCGCAAATGATATCCCAAAGGGTTTTATCTGCAACTGAAAAGTGGAGCCTGAAGAAACCGTCGACCATTGTTTGTAACAACTATGTAGAAATGACTTTACGATCGGACAAATCTCATGAACTTTTTAAGGTTTCACGTCGCTTTGAATTGAATCAGCACTACAGCTATCTCCAACTAAACTTGTTTCCTTCAATAATTACATAAAACCTTCTCTACAAACAATAGCAATGGCCAAGAACATATTACCCGAAAGTACTTCTTTTAAACTCTTCTGCCTTACGTTTACAGGGAACATAAACTAGAATAGATACATTGAGATCATTGCCAAGGTTGATGCGAAGAAAGTGGGCTCTCTCTACCGTGCTAGAAAACTACTTACGCCTGAAAGTATCCTGTACTTCTATAAGGCCACCATTCACCCATGTATGGAGTACTGTTGTCACATCTGGGCTGATGCATCTGCTACTTGTCTCTCATTCCTAGAAAGACTCCAAAGGAGAGTCGCCAACCTGATAGATCCTGAACTGTCATCTAGGCTTCAGCCTCTGTCCCATCGACGAAATGGCGCACCCCTCTGCCTGTTCTACAAGTACTTTAATGGTGAATGCCCTGACCAACTACAAGCATTTGTACTTGTACCCCCTCAACGTAAATACCCCCGAAAATACCGACAAGCAGCTAAATCCCACTCCTTCACAGGTGTAAGAAAGCCTTCTACTCCAATAGTTTCTTCCTCAGAATTGCTAGACTTTGGAACTCCCTTCGGGATTCTACTTTACCAACTGTACTGACATACAGAAGTTCAAATGTAATGTGAACAGACATCTTGCTACTCATCTCTCTTCATAATGCCCCTGCAACTTATGCCCCCGATAGTAGCCTCCTACTTCAAAGTGACACTGTGCATTGTTTCGGGTGAAAATTGAATAAAAAATCTATTTACACCTATTTTCCCCTCCCCGTTACAACCTCAGCCCATTGCTTTAAATACCCGTATCAATTTCAAACTATAGGATAACAACTTCCGGGTAAAAAAAACATTATGTTTCTGAAATTTTGAGATGGCGATTAATTATTCGGATTTATTTGAATTTATTGGATTATGGTTCTCATCTTGAGTGTTATTTATGGATTATAGATCATCTTAAGTGTTATTTTCGCAAGGTTTCGGTCACTATAACATCCGATTGAGAAGTCTTTGTCGGTAATCATTGCGAGCCATTATTAACCAATCAAGTTTGGTACTAACACAACATTAGTGTTCCCCTGTCCTTAGAAAACGCTTCTGAAAAAGCATAATTGAACGACTTTCATTTATAATTTGAACAAAGTCGCGACAAAAAATGTAATCAACCCTGCTCCATTTTCAAGCATATTTTACCTTTACTCCTGATCTGAAATGGAACACGTACATCAAGTCTGTTGCCAAGGTCGCTGGAAAGATGGTGGGATCCTTCTACCGCTCCAGAAGATATCTCACTACTGATGAAATTCTCTATCTATATAAAAGCCAAGTACGTCCAAGGATGGAATACTGTTGCCATATCTGGGCAGTAGCTGCTAAAAACAGCCTATCCTGCCTTGACAGAGTACAAAATAGACTTCGTGGCTTAGTAGGGGATGCCCTTTTCTCTACCCTGCAACCTCTCTCCCACAGAAGAGACGTTGCGAGCCTGTCCTTGTTTTATCGTTATTTCCATGGCAGATGCTCGTCTGAACTCCAATCTCTGGTCCCCCCTCGCCAATCTTTCACGAAAAACACCCGTCTAGCTGAATCTACTGTGAAAAATTTCCCCTACTCTATATCTGTGCCTAAATCAAAACGCGGATTCCATGAACAAAGCTTCTTTCTTAGAACTGCACGCCTGTGGAACTCTGTTCCGTCTGCCTACTTCCCTCCGGACTACAACTTGGTTGTCTTCAAGTCCAATGTTAACAAATTCCTAATGAATCGCCCCCTTAAGTAAACATTTCAGCAAATCTCCTCACTAACGTAATGTACTTGCAATAACCCTTATCTGTGAGTGGCTTTCGGGCCTTGATAAGTGGTGATCACTGTGTAAAAAAAAAGGTCCATGCAAGACTGATTCAGTATAAAATATTATAGGACATTAAATATAGCAGGATCAAAGTAAACACGCGAAGAAGTGATAAGAATAAAGCTGAAAGAAAGGGGGATATTTAAAGACCTGACCAGAGATCGGTTAGTTTGGAAGTCAATTTCTAAAAGTTATTGAACACGTGCCAGCATGTAAACTACGCGTTAAAATGATGATGATGATGATGATGATGATGATGTGAATACGATAATGGCAGGGATTACTCTCTACTTCACGATTCAGTATTTTGGGTCGGTCATCATTTTACATGCACAGGGTCACCTTCACTCGGGTCATCTCGTCTCCAACGCACCATCATTATCCCATTTTCTTAGAAAAAACTTAAAAAAGGACAATAGAACGGCTATAATTTATAGTTTTAACAAAGCAGCGACAAAAGAAGAAAGAACTGAATTTGTTCCATTGTCAAGCAAGTTCATTCATAACGGATCGACTATTTAGAAAATAGACAACATTAATTTCTGACTGAGCAGCAAGCTTAATTAGTTGATAATGCTCTAAACATCGGTTCAATCCAGTGTTCTTAATAAGGAATTCAATAACCCTTTCTAGTATAGAACGTTAGTAATTATATCGACTAAAACGCCCCAGTCTCCACCCGAACTCTTTATAATGACAACAACTTAAAGCTTTTGTTGTGCATATTAAGCGATATTGATTTTCATTTAGAGTTTATCTAAGCGACAAACCTCATCTTCAAAAGGCCTTTATTTACAATATTTACTACACATTTTTTAAGTGAGGTAATCAGGTAGGACGACGTTACCCTAAATTTTGCAGAATAAGTCGATTCCTTAGGAGATAGATAAGTAATTTAATTTCGATTAAGATAATAAAACGGAGACAGTTAAAAAATAAATAAGGAAAATAAAGAATCCAATCGAAATAATTCCATCAACTGAAATGGTAAATCGACTTTTAACATTAAAAGAATGATACAACTTGAATTCTTGGATTGCATGCCTTTCAGTTCTGATCTGCTTTATATATAAATAAAAGTTCAAGGTTAAAATTTATCGGTGACTTTTTATAATGTCTTGATTAGGATCTATCTCTCTCCCTCTCCCTCTCTCTCTCTCTCTCTCTCTCTCTATATATATATATATATATATATATATATAACTACTTAATTTACTCACATAAAATTAATATACGAAAGTATAGATTTATGCGTAAACTTTAAGTATTTACTTCAAAAGTGCTCAATAGATAGGTAGAGCTAGTTAGTAAGTTATAAAATATATATGGCGATTAAGCTACACTGAATATTCCGCGTTTCATCCACTCTAAGATTCTTCAGGCTTAGGCGCATAAGCCTGAAGAATCCTAGAGTATTCAGTGTAGCTTAATCGCCATATACATTTTATAACTTACTGTATATATATATATATATATATATATATATATATATATATATATATATATATATATATATTTATATTTATATTTATATATACATATACAGAGTGACCCCCCCCGACAAAAAAACAAAATACAAAAGCTAAATGGAGGTCATATAGAACATATGCTGCATAACGGAGAAAAAAAAGGCCAAAGACCCTAGTGTTTTGATGTGATGTTTTGAATACAATAAACTAGTTATGACCAAGGTTTCATTTC